>NC_135786.1:161140000-161440000 GCF_051106095.1 Pogona vitticeps | reverse complement strand
AAGCAAAGCAATCCCAAAACATCTTTGAACCTTCGCCATGTTTGACTGTAGGGACTGTGTTCTTTTCTTTGAAGGCCTTGTTTCTTTTTCTGTAAACAGTGCCATGATGTCCTTTACCAAAAAGCTCTACTTTCATCTCATCTGTCCACAGTACATTCTCCCAGAAGGATTGTGGTTTTGTCACATACTCCGGTCTTGTTTTTATGCCTTTGTATCAGCAGTGGTGTCCTCCTGTGTCTCCTATCATAGTGTCCCTTTTCATTCAGACGGCGACCAATAGTGCGAGCTGAAACTGTTGTACCCTGTGTCTGCAGATCAGCTTGAATTTGTTGGGAAGTTAATCTGGGTTCTGCATCCACCATTTGAAGAACCCCTTGTTGTTGTTTTTCAGTAATTTTGCTCTTCCGTCCACATCCAGGGAGGTTAGCTACAGTGCCATGGGCTGTAAACCTCTTCATATTGCGCACAGTGGACACAGGAACATTAAGATCTCTGGAGATGGATTTGTAGCCTTGAGATTGTTGATGTTTTCCCATAATTTTTTCTCTCAAATCCACAGACAACTCTTTACACTTAATTCTTTCCTCCATGTTCAGAGTCACACACAAAGGTTGAGTCAACTTTTCTCCATCTTAGCTGGTTGCGGGTATGATTACTATATTGCCCACACTTCCTACTTGCGACAGGTGTGTCTAAATACAAATTAAAGGAGCATCACATGCTTGAAAAGCAATTATTTCTTACAATTTAGACAGGGTGCCAATAATTTTGGCCAGTGCACTTTTGAGTTTCTGTGTGGGATTGTATCTGATTTGATTTTTCTTCTCTGTTTTTTATGTTGTTCAAATGCAAACCAAAGAAATGAACATGTGAGTACCAAAACATTTGCAACTGCAACAAATTTTTGAGAGAAGGGTTGCATTTTCTGACAGAATTGCAAGGGTGCCAATATTGGTTGTTGTGCGTTTTTCAGGCTCTTTGGCCGTGTTCTGGAGGTTTTTCTTCCTAATGTTTTACCAGTCTCTGTGGCTGGCATCTTCAGAGGACAGGAGTAAGAGCACAGAGTTCTAACTCCAGTCCTCTGAAGATGCCGCCACAGAGACTGGTGAAATGTTAGGAAGAAAAACCTTCAGAACACAGCCAAAGAGCCCGAAAAACCCACAACAACCATCAGATCCTGGCTGTGAAAGCCTTCGCAAATACGGTGCCAATATTTTTGGCCATGACTGGATGTGCCTTAGTGTGCTGTTTCAGTACAAGAGTAATCTAACTAGCAGCCATCGCTCCATCTTGTTGCAGTGGATCCCACAAATTAGTTCTGGGTTGCAGTCAGTGTACTAATGATTTCAATGACAGCAATGTGATGATTGTTAGAAAATAATACAGAAGCACCTGAATTTATTCTACTTGGTGTTATAGTAACTGTGCCCTTTGGCTCTGCTTGGAATACTTCCTCACACCTTTCTTTGGCAAGCACACTGCCTTCCATTCAGATCAGGATGATAATGGGGTGTTATTCCTTTTTGCTGCTCTGTTTTGCCACTGAAAATGACCCTTTTCTCAAACTGTGGCTTGTCTCATGGTGCTGCTAATGGCAGCAAGCAGGAATCTGAAGGGAGGAGTTATCAGCAGGAAAACGGTATGGACAGACAGAACTGCTCTCTTCTCCCAACAACACAACCTAGATCTAGATGGATAGAAAGTGCTATAGCAGCCTTTGGGGGGGGGGAGGGAGGGAGGGAGGGAGGAAGGAAGGAAGGAAAAGAAAGAAAGAAAGAAATGTGGACTCTATAGCTGCTTTAAATTTTTTAAAAGTCAACATCCTAAAAAGGATTGCATTTGAGGTAACATGAAAGCTGCATGTGTGGCATTTTGTCTATAATGGCCCATTTCCACATTCAAACAAATGCTGGACATGTAACATGTACATGATCTTCTGGGGAATGACTGAGTTGAGTAAAAATGTGAACTCCCCTTCCCCACAGTTGTCATGCCCCTGCATCACAGACCCAGGTCCCTATTGAGCATTTGGTGATTTAATTGTTGCTAAATGTATTTAAGAGAAGAATGCGATCTACCTCTAACTCTTTTGTTCACTGTCCACAGGGTCTGTGACATACATGATATAATTCATGTGAAACTTCCACTGCATTGGGTTACCTTTTTCATTTCTTGCTTGGGCATGCTGAATTTTATGTTGTAGCAGCTATGTTTTATTTCACGCTCCTCATCCTTGCTTTCAGTATTTACAGGAACTTTGGTATACCCTGAAGAAGTGTCTCTTACTTAACCTATAGTTAGCTTTTAACAAGTGGTTTGGCAATCTCATGGGTATTGTCTCAAGTGTGAGATACTTAATGTGACTTTTAATGGCTGGCAGCTTCTGTCCATCCTGGCTGCTTTCTGCACATAAATTAGAGTCATGAATCTAGTTGTAACTGTAGTGGTTGGCAACCAATGTTCCTAATAACGGGTTAGTAGAATTTGTCTGCATTTTTCTCACTTTGTGGAGTAATACGCTATTACCAGGGAAAAATGAGACACCTGAAGTCCATGGGAACAGATTTCCTTAGAAACAGGGCCTCCTCCAGCTCTATTATGCATGAAAGTTTGTCCCATTGTTGGCCTTAATTATGCCTCAGCTTTTTAATACACTAAAGAAAGCCCATGGCATTCTTCCACTTGAAGCATGGAACAAGATGGCGCCTCTCTTAATCCATGTATGTAAGCCATCTGGGCTAGCAGTTGAATCTTTCTTCAATACAGGTAATAGGGAATGTCCTTGGGCTTCTGGGGTGCAAGGCAGACATAGTATCACACAGCTTTCTCTTCCGATATCTTGTTTCTCTCCTCCAGAATTATCATCATCATCATCACCATCTTAGAACTGCAGAGCTATAAGATACACTATGTATTATTGAGCCCAGCCCTGGTATTGAGTCCAGCCCCTGTCAGGGAGGCACAGAGGAGATCAAACTCCAAATCCCTGGTTCTGCAGTCAGATACCTAAGGGTCGACTCTGTTATGTGGAGTAGGATGAGCAGAGGTGACATGCACTGGCCAAACTCCACACATTCAGTGGCATGTCTGCACCAAGACTAGGTGGCTATATAGCAGGTATTTGGAAATAAACAGGCTTCCAGAGTGTGAGAAGAGAAATGAATGCATTATATGTAGCCTCTATGTAAACAGCCAGCTGGATGTATGAAGGCTGGGAAGAGGAACAGCATATACAATTGTGGTCCTTGCTTCATGGAAGAAAAGATAACACATTGATATTAGCCAATGCCAAATGCGGGCCAGGATATTAGCCAATGCCAAATGCGGGCCAGAATTTGAAACGAGGGCTTGTCTTACCTTTTATCTTCATGCGCATCAGAAGACATTTGACAAGAAAAAGAAAGTTGGGTTTAAAAGTCGCATTTTGGTTTGTTAAAGCACTGCAGCCTGAATCAAAATATTTTACAAAGGAAATCCTAACTCAAATTAATGTTTCAGAGGGAAAGTAATGATATACAAAATGAAATATCATTACAAAATGTAACTATTAATATTACAATGATCAGAACCCTGTTGCACAGCTATGTGGGAATAAATCAATGTTATCCTCCTGGTACCTACAATAGCACCAAGGTTAAGGTGCTATCCACAAAGCACTTCCATCGGTGCATTGTGCAATCAGTTGTGGCAGGAAGTGTATGACCAACTGTGCAAGCTGAATTGTGCAATCCACTTTGTCAGTGTGTATCACCTGGTAAAGTTATGCTGGTGTAATTTTATGTTACACCATGGCAAACAGGATTCTGGCCATAGTCTAGGAAGAACTTTGCTTTTATTTGAAAGTACACCTGTGTCATATACGAGTAGCTTATCATGTAACAAAGTCCATGGGAACACCTCTGGATTTTGAATGGCAACTGTAAACTGTAAACACTATCAAAGAAACAATTCTGTTCATAATATGGGTCTGCTCTAGCTGAATCAATGGAATTTACAGACCAGTTGACCCACCAAATCCTTACTGATTCAGTTGGCCAACTCTAGTGTGACTTGCTATGCTAAGCAACAGGATTTCAGCCATTTTATCTCTGTACATACCTGATTCTCTCCAATGGTCCATGTTCAATAGAAGTTCCTGATGGCTTGTGCTGTAGATTCAATGCAGTAACCTTAAGCTCCGCTACAATCTTTGGAATCCGTCAAGTATCAGAATAAATCATGGGTATTTAAGTGGAAAATACAGCTATGACTTTAAAATGCAAGCTACATTTAACAGATGAATATTGATTCATGCCCCCCCTCCCCTGGTAATTTCATTTCCATGAACATTTCTGGTTTCTTAATTAGCAACCTTTTAAAGAGAGATTTAACATTCTTACTATCAAAGGATTTAACTGGAGGACACGGCAATGTGGAGAGATGGTGGGTGGGGAACTATACTAGTATTAATGAAACACTTCCTATCTGTATTTTGAGGGGTAGCAGCACGGAGACTTTACTCAGGGCCAGAATGAGATATCCTAGTGTCTATCATTATGGCATTCAGGGAGAAATGTCTAAATCCAGCCCCCAATGTGGTAGAAAAGCAACTGACAATTTTGCCATCCATGAAAGCCTCACATCCTGATCGGCTAAGGCTTGATTTGCCTCTTAAAATGGAGGCAAAAATATTCCTTTGCCATTCAGCAGGTGACACCAAAAACAACACCATTTCCAACGGCCTGTTTGCCCCTGCAATGGGAAGAACTGGTTTTTACCCCTGTGTTCCTTATTAAGCCAAAGTATTTTATTTAATGAGCATGACTCACGCAAGGTGTTCCCATAAATCATCAGCTGCTTTACAAACTCAATAACTAGGCTTCCTGCTATAACTAGGCCGTGCACACCTTAAATTATTAACACGCCAGGGCCCTCCAGGCAGATCTTTGATGATGATGATATAAACACTGTTAAGGACAAGGTGCTCTCTCAGCAAAAGATTATTGACTCTAATTACCATTTACCATAGTGAAGGGGAAAGGAGAGTTGGGGGGGGGGGGAGACAATAAACGAAGAAGCTGAATTTCAATCTTGGATTTAATTTGATGACACATTTAAGCAACTACGACAACAAAAACCATCCACCCCAACTTTTGTCAGTTTGTTTGTTTTTTTGTTGTTGCCACAGTGGCTCTGTGATAGACTGTAGCTGGCTACGCTTGAAAGGCAGACAGTTGTTAAGAAGAAAAAAACAAAGCCTTAAAGGAAAGCCCCCACACACAGCATGAGGGAATGTTCTGTTGATGCTATATACATCTTTTGAAATGGATGGAAAAAGGCCAGAGGGAACAGAAAAAGATGAAAATGTACTGGAAAGAATCCCAGCTTTAATTGTTTTCATGTATGTAATGTAATAAAAGAAGGTTAACATGCTAATATTCTTAACTACAGTCAAACCAGAACTGCAGGTCAGTTATATATATATCTGTATCCTTTTTTTTAAGAAGAGGAATGGTAGGCTCCTATTATATGCTTCATTTTTTTTGTCTGAGCCCTCATTACGAGGCTGCTGGAAGTAACAGTGTACAAGTTAAAAAACAATTAGAATTACACAGGAGCTTTGCTTTCATTCTTTTCAGGTAAAAATAGCCAAGGCAGGCTGAAGTACAATGCATTTTCTACGTCTAGGTATCCCAGCTTCTGGCATAGACAGTAAAAGGCAAAGTAAATGAGGCAATTGTAAGAGTCAGTGCGCACAGACATAATTCTGGAACCAGTCATTGATGAGCAGTCCCTGGAAAGTCTCAGGGGACTACTCATGAGTAGATACCTCTATAGCTGAAGCCTAGACCTAGATGAAAATGAAAGCAGTGATCATGCTTTAAGAGAAAGCCTCTTTTTATTGCAAAGGCTTGATTCTGCTCTTTATCATTTGATTGGCAGAACTATACATGTTAAAGCTGAGTGGTCTTTTTTGCTGTTGTTTTTGGTGACAGACCAAGCAGTGTCTCACATGAGTAACATGAAACAAGTACTGGATTATTTACATCATTGCTTGAGTTCATGATGTCTCAACCTCCACAACTTTTGATGTGTTCATTCAAAGATTTTCAGACAAGAGAGATATTCTCAGTGAGGTGAGGGAGTTGTCCATTTGTGGAACAGCATTCAGCATTCAGTTGTTTAATATAACCTTTCTCATGTAATAGTCACGTAATCTCTGAAATCATGTCCAATTTGACTTGTTTCGTCAAGCTTAGGCTTTTCCTACAAATAAGCCTTCAAACGTATGAGCAGAAGTGTTCCATTTCAGCACCAGATGTTGATCCATGTTGCCAGATGTTACTTTGCCTGCCTATAGTATAAAACAAGCATCAGTGAATGGTCATTTGGCTAGGATCTATTATAATATTTGTATAGCACTCCCTTGTGTGCTCCTTGCACATTACCTATGTATGTGTTGCAATCCTTACAAGACTTTATTTTTTAGAAACAAGTAAAAATTAGAAAAGGCAGACCAAGATATTAAGACCCTTTCGAGACAGAGTAAATGACTCAGTCATTGAGTCCATGCACTCAAACTGTCGTTGAGAAGTGTTTCCTGTGCAGCCTCCATCCCCTCTACAGAAAATGGATAGATAAAAACTGATTATTCCAGAGTAATCTGGCACCAAGTGTTGGTGACCGTAAACCACATTAAACAGATTTGGGACATATTATGTCTCTGAACTAGAAATCCAGCCAGCATGGCTAGGATACATACTAGCTGGGGCATTCTGGGAGTTGTAGGACCCCAAAGAAACATATCTAACCTCTGAATTTAATATACACACTTTTAGAAACAGACATTCTCAACAGATGTGATATGGGAGAGCCATTTTTGGATCTCCTAAAACCTGTGTGTGTTTGATATTTATTCTCTTTCTCCCTCCCCCCCCCCCCATTTAAATTATGTCATGTCACCAAAGCCCTTATTATCCCCTCTGGGGAAAAACAAATAAGGCATGGGAAGAGCAAACAGCATTCTTGGGAACAATTTAGATTGGGATAATAGTTCTGGTTGGTTGTGGGCTGAAACATCCCTCAGTGCCAATATTGCAATCAAAACTGAACCACTTTTATCCACTTCAATGGGCCTCTAAAAATCCCAAACAAGTCTCCTGTATAACATCTGGTTTGTCCCATAGAGAGAATAAAGGAAAGGAATATTTAAACATTCTGTATGCAGTTGATGGCTTTCTTGGGAAAAGCCTGTTTGCTTTCAAATGTTGCATTTTAGTGCAGCTAGATTTCTGCTTCCCCCATTGTTGCGTGTGACAATAAAGATAAGTGGGTTGATGCATGATACCTAGCAATGTGCAGCCTTTAACTCTCTGCTTGTCATCTGGATGTTAGAAGTCTATTTATACCTACGCTGAGAAAAATGAGTTTAATATAATGCTTTCATGCTCTACAGGGCCAGTTGTTCTTACTGCACATGGAAGATTTACATGCCTAACTCCTGTTGATATTATTGGAAATTATGAAAGCATACACACCTCATGCCAGAGAGAGATGCACTACGTGTGTGTGTGTGTGTGTGTGTGTCTGTCTGTGTCTGTGTCTGTGTCTGTGTCTGTGTCTGTGTCTGTCTGTCTGTCTGTCTGTCTCTCTCTCTGTGTGTGTGTGTGTGTGTGTGTGTGTGTGTGTGTGTGTGTGTGTGTGTGTGTGTGTGAGAGAGAGAGAGAGAGAGAGAGAGAGAGAGAGAGAGAGAGACCTTTGTGCTCTCTGGCTAAATACATACATTGCCCAAATATGCAAAGGGCACAAGAACCAAAATGTTCAATAATGCTAAACATCATTTTTGAAAAGCCCCTAACGACGCATTTTAATGAAATGTTACAGTTAAGATTTTAATCACACACAAGTCAGAAAATTCTGAGTTCCCATAGCAACCTTAATCCTATTTCCTTTTGTCTTTCTATTACCAAAGGATCATTTTGTATCTGCATACATGGAAGAAAACAAAACACACCACCGATTACAGACATCCAATCCCAATCCTTGTATTGAATTATGGACATTGGATTTAGATTATGTTGCTATTCATTAGTGAATAAAATCCTGGCTCTGTAGGCACTGGCAACATTCCCGTTAACTTCCTGAGTGCCTAGATATGATTCTGGTATAGATGGATGAACTGTGACTCCCATATGCACAATATAAAATGCTGGGTAACAGAAAGGTTATCCATTACGTGACAAAAGATCCCAAATGTACTTAGGTTATATTTATAGAAAAGGAAACTAAATGGTGTAGTCCATAACAGAAATTTTTAAAAAGAGTTGAGTAATACCTTTATCGGATCACCAATGTTTAAGTAGAAAGTTTTTGAGCCTTTCAGAGTTCCTCATCTGTCTGGGGATTGCAAAACTTGGGTAGAGGAGTGGGAGAGGTTGAAAAGGGCTTCCCACTTCATGCCAACACATGCTTTGATAAAAAGACAATGAACTGATAGTTTGGCAAGTTTTTCTATACAGACAGGGTAACTGGTTCTACATTCCCGCAGGGGCAAACGGATAAGCCCGCACCTTCAGCTGGCTGTGCAAACCTGCTGAACTTCTTTATTTTGGAGAGTAAATAACAGTGGGTCCCATAGCTGTAATGTCTGACTGGGATGAATTTGGGACTTTTCTGCTTCCTCTTTCGCCCAAGTTTTATGATGCTCTGCCTTGTAGAAGAGTTCTGAAGGACTTGGAGGGCCTTTTTTGGGGGGGGGGGCTACTGAAGGATATGTTTAAATACCTATTGTTCTCAGCGGCAGATGGTAGACCTTGGGTACACTCCATTGAAAGATTTGCATGTGTCTAAATGCTGGTCAGCTGAATTGCTTCCTCTTTCTGTGTCAGTATTACACTGTAATACTTACTCAGTATTACAGAGAAGACACCCTGGAAAAGATCCTGATGTTGGGAAAGTGTGAGGGCAAGAGGAGAAGGGGACGACAGAGGACGAGATGGTTGGACAGTGTCATCGAAGTTGCCAGCATGAATTTGACCAAACTCCGGGAGGCAGTGGAAGACAGGAGGGCCTGGCGTGCTCTGGTCCATGGGGTCATGAAGAGTCAGACACAACTTAATGACTAAACAACAACAACAACAATGACTAAACAACAACAACAACAATAAACCCATTCCTTCCTTCATACAGTACTGGCCAATAGCCAGATTAGCTGTTTTCAGGGACTTAAACTGAAGCCCTTCAACTTTGCAACAAGATCTCGTTAGGAAAGCTTTAGCTGGGATGACTATTTTAAGGATGTTCTCTTCCAGCATGTGCTACAGGGTATGATCCTCTTGTCCAGAAAGAGTGGTCTATGGCAGCCATTCTGTGGTGCTAGGCCATTGCTTAATTTATCAGATGAGAGCTGGCAGGGCTTCCTTTACCTTGCAAGCTACTCTGTCTGTCAATAGATGCCCAGACCTTTTGCTCAGGGCTAGTTGGAATTGTTCAGCATTGAGGGAAGAAGGCCTTTGTTGGATGCTCCTTTGGAAATCTCGCAGGCAAAATATTGTTTACAAATTTTTGTTTATATTTGTTTATTCATTCAGATCGACATTCTCATCTGGAAGTCAATGTGTTCTTGGTAAAGGATGAAACGAAACATACACAGACACACAAACAGTACAACAGTGGTAAGGAACACTTAAATTATAGATGTGAATGGGATCTCAAAATCAGCCTTTGGTCCTCCAGATGTTTTGGACATCAACTCCCAGAAATGCCAGACAGCATGGACAATGTCCATGGATTCTGAGAGATGAAGTCAAAAACATCTGGAGGAACAAAGGTGAAGAACCACTGATCAAGTTCAACTATGAATTTCTTAATGTTTAGTTTGACCTTTAGGGCAGGATCCTGTTTGATTCTTACATACATGGAAAGGCATTTTCAGAGCATATGAAAGAGGTCTCCAGTATCTCCTTGCTCAAGAGGAAGCCCTGTTGCCATGAATGGGTATACTCCCTGATCTCTACCTGAACAACAATAACAGCCAGGAGGAGATCAGGCAGAGCTACTTCCTGCCCATGATCAGTAGTGCCCTTAGCTTCTAGATTCCTTTTGTATTCTTTGCTGCTCTGGCTTTGTGAGCAATTATTTTCTTGTTTGAAGAAGAACACATTCTTCCTATATTCACAGCACTGAATAAACACTTAGAGGATGAATGTTAAATCCATGGTTTCAAAAAAGAGGAACAACCCACACATCAGGAGCAAGGAACAGAAAATGCAGTTCAACTTATTGCTATTATCTCTATTTGCTTTGAGGCTTCCGAACTACATTTCTACTATAGAAAATACTGAAGGTCATGATTTTTGTGCTATGTCTTTCAATTTGTATCCTATAATATTCAGTACAATAAATGAATCATGAAGGCTCCCTTAAATACAATCAACCCTCCTCTTCTTCCTTTTGCCTACAAGCCTCTGTTTAAGGTCCTATCAGCACACAGCTGTATGGAGCCCTATTAATGAACCAAATATATTACCCAAAGCAGTGTAAAGCTTCAGAAGTTACACTTTAACAGACAATGGCTGAAATCTTGTTACTTAGCACAATATGTCACACCGGAGTAGGCCAACTGAGTCAGTTAGGATTTGGTGAGTCAACTCCTCTGTAAATTCCATTGATTCAAATTACTCTCTTTGCAATTTACTTTAGCAAAATAAGTCATAACTAGAAGAAGTCCATTTGAATCAATGGAACATATGGAGGACTTGATTCACCAAGTGCTCTCTGATGCTATGGACCTACTTTCATTTGATTTACTATGCTAAGCAACAGGATTTCAGCCAATATATGCAGCTGATGGGTAAGTAGTAAGTGAATGAACAAGGGGATAATTTAGTGAGACAATACATACTTTGAACCAAATATTGCATTATGAATAAATAATCCCCAATAATCTTTCTGAGTATTTTCTACCTGGAAAACCCCAAAAAGGGGCACCACAAATAAGAATTGACTGGATGGCGCATGATTATTATTAAAGACAGAAATGGGGGGGGGGGAAGGACGTTCATGACTTGATCTTTAAGATACTTTAGCTGGTCAGCTGCAAACTGTCATAAAATCTTTGTTCTGTGTCAGCTAATACCCAGATCCAAGTGTCCACAAAGTCTGCAAAATCTGTTGTGATAATTAGAAAATTGGTCTAATGTGTATCCAGGCAGTGCAGTACAGCTTGCTGTCAGTTTGCCTGTCAAAATACACATTGGCTTCCCATTAGTCTTTTAGGTCTCTAAAGTGATACAGTAAATGTTTGCTGCCCTAATGCACACTTAACCCCACCCCCCCATAAAAAAACAACAGCAGTCACTTCCTTCACTGAGCCAAGGAAGTGATTCATTTGCAAAACCTTGTGAAGCGGCTCTTTTTCAAAAGTTACTTCACGATATTGCCAAATGAGAGGAAGGCTCACTTTTGACCTGTTTCCAGCAGTCACATGGACAAGAAACAGGCCAGGTCAATGTGATCCTACCTGCGCCAAAAAAAGTGAAAGCCCCTAACAGGAGCCAAAAAAGGTGCAGGTAGGAACACTCTGGGGATGATCTGGTTTGCTCCAGCAATTATGTCATGTGATTGCTGTCAAAGAGAAGGAACCAACCCGTCCCCGCAGCAGTTCAAACAGCGGGTTAAACACCTGTCTGATCACACCCTAAGTTTAAGTATGTGTAGTTTCCCCTCTGTCCTTCGATTACATTTGCCAAAGGGATACCTATTTAGGATTCTCCTGTGCTGCTTTGTATTAAGCAGGCTTTATTGCTCACGTAAATTACAATGCAAGAACCCCCATACGAATTGACAAGCACCGTAGTGTAAATGATCTAATTTACTAGCTGAAGCATGAGTCTACATATTATTGTACTGATCAGTCATTGCATACTAAAATCACTCATCCTTAATATAATGATTTTGTATCCCTACAGAGAATCTGAATCATCAGAAAGTCATTAGATACAGTAAAAATATGAAAATTACAATTGCACAGCAGTAAACACTATTAGCTGTTAGTTAAAATAGCATTTAATTTAGTCATGCAACAATTTACACATTTCCTTATTCTACTTCATTCACAAGCAGTTGTGGAAGCAAACCACACTCCAAAGAAATGATGAAGAAATAAGCAGGATAATGGGAAGACATGTAAGTCAATTTTTGATGTGAAGCGAAGCAATGTGATATGATGTATCACCTCATTGACCTTATGTTTTATTACTTTCAGATAACAAATAATCAAACTTGGACTACAACTCACAGAAATCTAGCCTGCACAGCTTGGTGGTAAAGGCTTCTGGGAGTTTTAGTCCAAGAACATCTGGGGATTCAAGGTTGGGAAATATTGATCTAGAATATCTTTCCACAGTATTGTGGATGATTTTGGTGGGTTAACATACCTGTGGCTGAAATCCAGCAGTAAGTCACAATTATAGTAAACCCAGTAAAACAATTGAAATTACAGTACATAGGGGTTGACTCAATCTCCACTGATTCAGTGGCCTACTGTACCTGTTTTTGTTTCCATGCTATATCCCGTGCTTAAAAGTGAAGATTTTAAAGTAGTGTACAACAACAATAAAACGTGTAATATAAAAAATTACACAGAATTCAAATACAACGACCTAAATCCAATTGCTAGTCCCAGCTACAGTAGATCCACTAAATCAAATGCTAAGGGATTAGACATCCCACAGACTCAATGGGTCTACTCTAGCTGGGACCAGTAATTTGAGTTTGTCCAATATTTTTGGCAGACCGCAAGTTTTCAAGATGTGCCTAAATATAAAATTGTTGGAATGTGTTGCATGTCAGAGGGAAGAATGGTCTATGTAGTACTTGCAACAATGATTACAATAAATGTGCAAACATCTTTGTGCTGATCCAGTGAGCCTTAGCTGCAGCTGAGAATAGATGGAGATGGGGGGGGAACTACCTTTTAGGGACACTTAGCAAATAAAAATCAGTCTCTTTCCTTAGCCAGAAATGCTTGCTGTGAGATTTGTTTCCAAGAGAAGCATAGTAACTCCCTGATACCTGCCCACCATAGCTATTGTGTTCCATTGACAAAGATTCCCCTTTCTGCTTCAGAGTTTTTAATGTCAGTTAGGCAGGTGCAAGTTCTATGCAACGTGGTCTCTATGAGGATTAATTTGGAAGCATCTCTGCTGACTTCCCATACTGTATATTTGTGTATGAGCAGGAGATACCTAATGCTAATGCAGTTAATGGTAATTTCAGGAAGGACTAAGTAATGCATGTGCAACAGCTTAGAAGTATATATACTATATATCCTTTCATTTTTTAAACTTACATGATCAAAAGAACCAGCAAGAAGGATGTTTAAGTTTGACAGAAGTACCATTTAATTTCAGAATCCAGCATCCCTCAATGCTGTTTAGGATGTTGTTTTTAAAAGGACAATTTCCTTCTTTCTTTGTACTGCTATTTTGTTTTCTGCCAAATCATTCTAGAATGCCTGCCTGCTTCTTTCTGCAAGGAGACATAAGGAAGCTGCAGGTGTGCTTTCATTAACCTTTCATTTCATATAATCATCAACGCTTGTTTGTGGAGATAATGGGTGAAAGAACAGAAAGTAAGGAAGTTGTTGATCCTCCCCCTCACTCACAGACACACACTTTTAGGCATGTTATTGATGTGGTGCCAATGTTGTTACAAGAGGCTCCTGCAGTATATTTTCCATTAGGCCTCTGATGAACCCATGTTTCAGCTCATGACTATGACAACATTCTTAATATCCCAGGGGTTCTGCTTCTGGAGAGGAGATTTGGTGTTAGGATGGGCTGGAATTAGATGGCTTCAAGGTCATTTTTGCAGCACCATAGCCATTCTTGGCCAAGAGAGCTTTTTGGCCCAAAATGGAGGATGGCCAATCCCACTCGACATGCGCAATTACTGCGAAAGGCTGAGCTATGTTTACAGAAAGTGATTACAGCGGAGAAACTGCAAGTAGGTTCTGCAGCGCATTAATATGTAGAGTAAATCCACAAGTGGGGAAACTCTGAACCTCCAGATATTGTTAGAGATCAGTGATAATCTTTTATTATCTAAAAGCTAAGCTGGCTGGCGTTGGTAGTTCAACAATGTCTGGAAGGCCACAAGGTTCCTCACTTCAGATCTCGTCCATGGTTGTATTTCCTACGGTAGCTGTCCGTTTCCACTACAATATCTACATGGAGGAGGAGAAGGCAGTAGTCCTCTCCCGCTGTTATTATCACACCACTGGCATTTATAGCTGTGCTGCTTTTGAGTCTAAAGGCAACATATAGCTATTATGATTAGTAGCCACTGGAAGATTTATTTTCCATTAATTTGTCTAGTTCTGTGGAATAGGAATGAGTCACCTGGCTGGCTGGTTGGGTCCCTTTTGCTGGTACTCACAGCATCCACAGACTGCTTCTTCTCCACCTGAAGTGCTACCTCAATCATAAATGAATAGGGTGTCCTCAGCCAGGTCTCTGTTTCCTCAACCTCAGTGCCTTTAGCAGAGATATAATTTGTATAATCACATCATTATGAGCATGGTGGCTGCTCATGGTAAGGAAGGGACCAGCTCATTTTACCCTCAGAACAAAACTAGGACGTGGGGTACATTCTCAAAATCCTTGATTGTATGACACCCCCCCAACTTTGTCAACCTCCCAGGATCACCTCAGCCACACAGATGTCACTCTAGCCATCTGTTTGGTGGGCAAAAATGTGGAGATTCTGTGTCACATGTGAGAATCTGTGCAGGCAAAATGAGATTAAGTGTTTTGGGGTTTTTTTTTAATCTTTACTGCTCACTTTTGTTAATGAAGCCTGTCTTGCTGCTATGACACAGGCTTAAGCAAAAGGACACAGTATATTCAGTAACTGTTTACAGAGCTTTCACTAATTATCATTTTATTTGAAGGCACACCCTGCTAGTAGCTGTAGAGTATTCCCAATTTTTTAATAAATGTCTTTCAGCTTTTCATGCAACCTCTCAGACCCCAAAGGATATTCATTCAGTATTAAAATTACAGAGGCAGGAACAAGATGAGCTCCAGATCTCCTTATATTTTGTGGTGCTAGCTTTAACTATTACTCTTAGATGGCTCTAGGAAGGGATGATGATTTGGCTAAATTTGATAAGAGTTAGGGAATATGATTTTTGGCCTGTTCCGACACCTTTCATTGCATATTTCATTGCAGGGTTTCCAAGCCCCTAATTTTGACCCTTGGCTTTGGGAGTTTCTTCTCCGAATCTCATATTTTGGACCTAAATTCTCAGTTAATGGAATGCTAGCAACTTGGGAACTCAAAATTTTGGGTTCATCTTCATGACTTCATGAAATGCCATTTAAGGCATGCTGCTACTAGTGGAATTTGTAGACTGGCTTTGAATTTATCATGGTCTTTGCATTTCCTTCTCTTTCATGCATACTATTTTGCAGTTTTTGGGAAAGAGTTTGTTTCCTTTGACATCCTAAGAGCTAGGTTTAAGGCTCTGGCCCTAAAACCTCAGGAAGGTTATACTGTTGACTTGCAAGCTTAGAGCACAATTATGTTTCATCATTTGGGAATCTAGGATCTCATTCAAGTGTATGGCATACAATGAATCATCTTTCCTTGAAGCATTAATTTTATTTGCAGTAAAGAGTCACCAGTATTTCTGTATTTATGATTCTTAAAGGAATAGAAATCCAGAATTAGTGGATACCATTTAATCTGAAACCAGCACTGTACATCGTGATTTATAAAGTACTGGAACAAGGATAATCTGTGGCCTATGGCAGTTTTGAGGTGAGCTGCCATCCTGCCCAGATCACGTGCTGCTAGTGGAAGTAACATAAGTGAAAAAGAGAGAAGGAAAGGAACAAAGAGGAGAGGGAAAATAGAATCCCAGTTTATCATCTCAATAAAATAGAAGCAGTTGTTCAGCCAGGGCAGTAGCAAAAAGGCTAATGTAGACAGCAGGTAGGTCCTGGGGTGTGTGTGGAATGAATGCAAATACATTTTCTTTTCTTTCAATAATTTAGAGTCGACAGGTCTTTAACAGAATAAATCCAAAGTGGCTAACAGCCACCAATCAATAATGCATCAAATACTCAATACAAAATGCACAATTACAAAATCTATGATACAGCTCATCTCAACCCAAGCAGGTTCAACCCTATGAACTCCCCAAATTGGAGTCTTCTTGCAACCAGTTTGGAGATACTCATCAGAGGAAATCTCCAGAGAAAAAAAGCAAGGCAAAAAGCAAAGGCAAGAGTGAGGGAGAGTGACAGTCGTGGGTTCGCCTTGTACCAGTCACTGGTTTATTTGAAACCAAAGTTGGAAAGAAAATAATTAAATGTCCACAGGGACAGTGCAAAATCTAACGTTCTCTTGTGTGTGTGTGTGTGTTTTCTTTTGCTTTGCTCTGCTGCCCTTTTCGGAAGGTTGCCTGATGTCATGGTGGAGGTCCCAAAGAAGAAAGTATATTCTTGTGGTATCCAAAAGAGTAGATATTTTCATGAGTGCATGCAATTGTTTAAAAATCCACAATTATTACAAACATATCCAAGAAGCCACTGAAGTCCGTTTCTTCCTCTCTCCTTCCCCATTTTTTTCCTCTTACAGCTCTGTAGGAAAAGGATGTGAGCGCCCTTGCAACCCTGCACTTCCTAGGATGCATGTGCTATCAGAGAGGGAGGTGTTAATTGCTGTACTAATTACAACATGATTGCTTTGCACTTGTTTTGCACTTGCAGGTGATTAAATTTTTAACGAAGCATATTACTTGGCACTGTTAGCACAGTTAACACATTTCTCTCTCTCTCTCTCTCTTTCTCCCCTTCCCCCCTCCCTTCATGCCTTGGGAAAAGTCCTGCACTGCAGACCCTTTGCTGGCTATGTGATGTGCTGTTGTTATGTTTGGAACAAGTCTCTTGTTGAGTCTGTCGGGTAGCGGTGCCCCCGTCTTCCTGCTTGGGGAAAGAGCAGCAGCTGATCAGAATTACACCCAGCATGACGGCACTGGCCAGATGTGAACACAGAATCCACGGAGGTATTAGCTAAAAATTAGAGAGGGCGGCTGGTGCCACTTGCCCAGATTTTTCATTCAAAGACTGTGCCAGCCCAAGCCAGTCAGGCGGTGGCAGTGGCTGCCGTTGGAGGATTTTTTTTTGCAGCAAGGTAGAGAAATGACAGCAACTTCTATGTGATTTATTTCTGCCGTACCGCCTGCGCTCCCAGCAGAACCAGAGTGCAGGAAATGCGCATCTGTTCTGCCGGCAAAGTTGGAGAGTTCTGATAAGCGGCAGCACACGGGTGGCAGAGGCTGGCTGTGCATGCCAACGCAAAAAGCACATTTCAGGCAATGGGTCCAGGCCAGTGGCCTATGAAGTGTACTTAAAGTCCCACCCCAACTGCTACCATTGAGCCCCTCTGTTTGTTTATTAGAGCTCACTTCTGCCTTACAAGCCGCCCTTATTATTGCTGTGCTCAGTGGTGTGAAGCTATGGTTGCACCTCGGGGCCAAAGTCCAGAGACATGCAACCCAGGAGAGGCACAAATAACTACACAAAGAGCTTCAGATGATGGGGGCAGAAGTTAACAGGCTTGGCACCACATCCTTTGATTCTTCTTGCCACAGCATCCATTCTCTCTTTCTCTTTTTTTTTTACAGAAAGAAAGAAAGAAAGAAAGAAAGGAAGGAAGGAAGGAAGGAAGGAAGGAAGGAAGGAAGGAAGGAAGGAAGGAAGGAAGGAAGGAAGGAAGGAAGGAAGGAAGGAAGGAAGGAAGGAAGGAAGGAAGGAAGGGAGGGAGGGAGAGAGAGAGAGAGAGAGAGAGAGAGAGAGAGAGAGAGAAAGAAAGAAAGAAAGAAAGAAAGAAAGAAAGAAAGAAAGAAAAAGTAAGTAAGTAAGTAAGTAAGTAAGTAAGTTCATGGTTATAAATGCCCATTTTATTATTTTTTTCTTAACAAATACACATGTCTAGAACAAAATGGTGCTTGCTCTTAATTAAATATGTTTTGCATGAGCACAGTGAGCCGAAGCCAATTTTATTCATGTAGATGTGGGAGAGTTGTGATTTAAGTAAGTTTGAAATATGAAACAGCATGTTTTTATTTCTTTGTTTGTTTTGAAGGCCACCTTTCTCCTAGTGAAGGGACCCAAGGCCGCTCACAGTGTTAAAACAGCTCCAACTAAAAACACAATAAATGACTGATTAAAAAGCAATTAAGCTACACTACTTATTAAAAAACCATTAAGTGACAAATACTTGCATATGCTAGAAGTATTTAATTATTATCAGAATGGGTAAGTAATCTCTCTGTCTCTGTCTCTCTCTCACACACAAACATCAAAAATTTAGAAGCTGTTGTATACTGTGGGACAGCTGGTGAGGTTGGGGGAGAAGAGAAATGTTAGTGGTGAAGACTCTGACCAGGTGATCTCTGTAGATCCTCTGTTTGCTGTCCAGGTACTAACTGTTGATATGCAACTTCAAGGGCCCTTGTTCTGCCTTCTTCTGGCTCCTTGTCTTTACCCTGATGCAAACTGGACAAACATTCACAGCCACCAGAAGCAAAAAATGACTTCTGAGAAACAGGGCACATGATTCTCCTATCTGAGCATGTGCCAAAGAGAACGGGCATTTTTCTACTCCTGTCCTCTGAAGATGCCGGCCACAGAGACTGGCAAAATGTTAGGAAGAACAACCTTCAGAACATGGCCAAAGAGCCTGAAAAACCCACAACAACCATTAGATCCCAGTCGTGAAAGCCTTCGCGAATATATTTTCTCCTCCCCTTGAGCTTTAAGATGGTGTGTTCCACATGCATAGTACTATTAAGCGTATCACAGCTTGATAATTCAGGAAACTGAAAGACCACCAAATTACTGTGCTTGTGGGGATTTGTAGGCGTCCTGTACCTTGTTGTACATGTTCTGATCCCTTGTTGGTGCTCATCAAAATCTCAGCAACATCACAACCTATTTTACACTAACCTGAGGGTATTTGTGCCTGATGCTGATGCAGCACTTCAGCTGTGAAATGACAAGAACATTATGGGTATGCTTACACTTCCCCACAATGCTAGCAGTCTTGTGTGGTGATTTCCCACTCAAGAACTTCCTCTGTAGGGTGTGTGGAATAGGGGCTAGGTCCCCATAGCCTAAGCTGGGTTGCCCTCTCAGTGGGCTAGGCAAAAGAAGGCATCATAACCATACCATTGATAGCAGGGGCATGCCTGTGACCCCTGCATCATTGCCTTCTCTTGGGTGAGAGAGTCTGTGTGCCCTACATTCCATCTAAGTCTGTCTCCTGCATCTGGCACTTGAGGCAGCTTTGCTTATGTTGTAACATCTCCCATCAGGGTGAAACCCTATGAAGCTGCCTTTTCTGAGTCTTGTAGCTGGTGCTTGAGCTGCCAAGTCTCAGGGTGTCATGGAATTGCTCTGCTTCCACGAGTCTCCTGTTGAGTGCTAAATCTCAAGACAAAGAGTGCTGGAGGAAGAGGAAGTTTGATATTCTTATATGTAGCTTGAATGCCTGGGTGCCTGTCTGTTCTCCACTTCACTGACTTTAGAGCTCACTGGATGACTGCAAATACGTTTGTATGTGCGCTGCATCTAACACTGCATATTGTTTAGATGGGAGGACAGGAAATCCTCATTGTTTGTCTTAAACTTCTCTCTTTCACACACATTTTATTTTGCAGTTGTTAAGCCCACCTTCCACTAGATCACAGGGCATATGTAATGTCAGGTTTTTCCCTTGAAGTTTCAGAGACTGGGAAGTTTGTGCTGATGCTAGCATAGCTGGATTCATAAGGTTTAACCACCTTAATCTGGGGGTCTGATTCTTTTCTCCAGTCTTATATTTCATGTGGATGAGAGAGATAGAGAGATGGGGGTCTGAAGAGGTTGTATAAATGGTACATGTAGGATTGATACTTGGGGGTGATCATGCTAAAACCACTTTTCTGTGAGGCCATTGCTTATACAATCATATATGGCTGTTCATCATTGTAATATCATTGTGTAGTACAGTGGTGCCCCGCTTGACGACGATAATCTGTTCCAGCAAAATCGCTGTACAGCAAAATTGTCAAGCGAAAAAAACCACAACCCATTGCAATGCATTGAAAACCGGTAAATACGTTCCAATGGGGGAAATACCTGATCGTCCTGCAAAGATCCTCCATAGGGTGGCCATTTTCTGATGCCTGTAAAGCGAAAATAGGTCAGCAAATAGCGGGCAGCCATTTTGCGAACTGCCAATCATGTGTTTTTAAATCGTCGTTAAGCAAAAAATCGGTTTCCAAAGCAGGGAACTGATCACCGTGAAGCAAAAAAAACCTACTGAATCATCGCTTTGCAATCGCTATAGCGATCACAAAAAACTCATCGTTAAGCAATTTCCTCATCACGCGGGGTAATCGTCAAGCGGGGCAACTCTGTACTTCAGAACTAACACTGATAAGGTCTGGCCTGAAATATTTTGCTGCCTGAAACTATGGACAAGAAGCCAACTAGAGGGACATTTAAGTTTTGCCTCAAAACTGGTGACCCAATAGTGTCCTCTACTAGCAATAAAGCAGCAAATTCATTGGGGTATGTGTGAGCAGCATAGGTTGTCTGGCATGCACAACTCCACCATCTAGGAAGGAAACCACCACAAAACTTCTCCTTCAGCTTTTTAGCATCTGCAACTGGAGGTGATTAAGCCCTCGTACCTCATGGTGAGGCCAGTCCTAACCCTGATCTCCTCTGGGTTAAATCTGATGGGCAAAGAAGGAATGCCACGATGCACTAATAGATTTCACCACTTTCCTCAACCACTCTCCCCAATTCCCATGTTCCACCCTGTACCTGCTGAGTCCATCTACTGCTTGTCTTTGAAGATCTGTATAGTGCAGGTGTGCAGCAGAGTTGTAGAATGACATAAACTGTGGCCTGCATTGACTCTCTTGAACTGGCACAAGATCCCCCATAGCCTGGCACATAAATCTGTCTAGTTCAAGCCTTTCTTGAGAAAAGGCAGGATTAGGCAATTAATTTTCTTTGCCCAAAGACAATCCCTGTGAATGAGGTTACTGTAATTCTTCTTTTATAAAGGAAGAACTGAGGCTGAGATGGTGGTTTGCTTAAGGCCACCTGGCAAGGACTTCTCTGTGCAAAGGTTTAAATTAAGCTCAAAAGACAATATCCTCCCCACTCCACTAGCTTTGCAGTCTTAGACTGAATTATGAAGGTTGCATTGGCAGAGATCCATGTGTCATGGCTTCCTTTCAGCATGAAAACATTCAGCTGCAATATAAGCTCTGAACATAGTTATGCCATTGTAGTGTTCCCAGCATCTTGCTTTGCTCATTTCCATCCCTAGATGCCCACAGATGCCCACTGGCCATTAAATGCTGAACAGAATGATGGTGCACATTAATTTGTCCATTGATGACTGCCTTTTAAACCTGAGTACTGGAGCAGAAGAGAACCGAACAAAAACCACCCCAAACAAAATTATACTTCTTTGCTGCTACCTCATGGTTTTACATATAAGGATGTTAGGATAATAAAAAGATGACTGAAGAGGTCAAAAACCTTTTGCCACATGAAGAGAAGGACAAGGTGGCATCTATGCCCCTCTTCAAGGGTAAATGCTGACAAACTTGCGCCAGTGGTCAGGAGACAGTGCCTTCTGCTGCTCTGGAGGAGCAAACAAGCTTATAGGGTGCAGCAATTACAATTTCATAAAGAAAACTCTAGCCAACATTTGTGACTCTCCAGTGAAGTTTCCATTTCTGCTCTAAATAATCAAGATTCCTACACCCCATGGGACAACCCACATTTATAAATCAGAACACACTTTGTTTTACTGAGAGGGCAAAGAGATAGTAATGTGGATATTAGTTGTATGTATGTGTATATTCCTATCCCACCTTACTTACCATGGTGAAGATCCTGCTGAGTTTGTGATCAGCAGAAAATTCTACTACCATAGGAACATGGGGTCCACTATTGCACACATGATTATCTCCATTGTGCAATACAAGTGGTAGTGCATAGTTCCTTGTGCAAGCAGAGAAAATGTGAAATCTCTTATGTTACAATTCATTGCAAAAGTACTTTGACTCAAACAGTGAGATTACAGTATATTGCTTGCTGTTGTATAAACACTACACCGATGTATTGTTTATTTACTGGTCCATCAACACTTTGAGAGAGTGCTGTGGTGTCTCTCCAAGAAGGAGAAAATTTATGCTTTTAAAAACCCCAAGAAAATGAATACCATATAGCAGGAAATGTTCCCATTTATTTTTCTAGGATTGGCCAGTAGATTTTGGTGCCCTGGGGCAAAGGCCTGGTTGCCCCACGCTAGTAGGTGATTGTTTGTGCACATGCCTTAGATAAAACGGATTTTTACTGGATCAGGGTGCCACCGTTTTAGAAGTTACATTGGATTATTTGGTGTATATCTGATGTATAAAGAGAAGGTTTAAAAACGCTTTTGCTACCAAGACCTTCTGTAATACTGTTGTTGAACGCCTTACTCTCCCTTATTGTTGCTGCTGTTGCCGCTGCTGTTGGCATCTGTCTGTCTGTCTGTCTGTCTGTCTGTCTGTCTGTCTGTCTGTCTGTCTGTCTGTCTACTTACACTTTCCTCCTGATGCCAGTAGTCTGGATACTAGTTAATGATGTCCTTTGCTCTTGCCTTTAAATTGTGGAGTGTGCAGGCATCTCATCAAAATAACAGTGTTTGCACATATATTGGGCAAGTGTGTGGTGATTTCCTGCTCAAGATTCCCCCTATTTTGCCAGAGGTAGAGAAGCAGGACCACCTTGTGTTCCACTCCTGCAGAATTCTCCATTTCACACCAATGAGTGTGCATTGTTGGGGTGGGGGGCAAGATGGAAACAGCAGCAAGTTGAGAGCATTGTTAATTTGTGGCAAGGTGCATTTTTCTGCCCCTCAGCTGTGTTGAGGAACGGATGAACGATGTGGAGGTGAGGCATCTGAATGAATACCTGACTGCCTGCCTCCTTGTGTGTGAATGCTTGTGTGTTTACTTGCTTCTGTCTCTTTATCTCTCTCCCTCCTTCCCACTTTTTGTGTGTGTGTGTGTGTGTGTGTGTGTGTATGATCCATAGGGTTCCTTCCAGCTCTGCAGTTCAAAGTTAGTAGGTGGTTATTGAAGCCTTTGGTGATGAATCTTTTTGTTGTTTAGTCATTAAGTCATGTCCGATTCTTCGTGACCCCATGGACCAGAGGACGCCAGGCCCTCCTGTCTTCCACTGCTTCCTGGAGTTGGGTCAAATTCATGTTGGTTGCTTCGATGACACGGTCCAACCATTTCTGTTGTCCCCTTCTCCTCTTGCCTTCATACTTTCCCAACATCAGGGTCTTTTCCAGGGAGTCTTCTCTTCTTATGGCCAAAGTATTGGAGCCTCGGCTTCAGGATCTGTCCTTCCAGTGAGCACTCAGGGTTGATTTCCTTCAGAATGGATAGGTTTGTTCTCTTTGCAGTCCAGGGGACTCTCAAGAGTTTCCTCCAGCACCACAATTCAAAAGCATCAATTCTTCAGTGGTCAGCCTTTTTTATTGTCCAGCTCTCACTTCGATTACATCGACCTTTTGGTTAATCCAGCTTTACTTCTCAGTACAAATGCAAAGAGACCTTGGTCCTGGGACACCTAGTTCCGCCTCCATACACACAAACATGCATAACATAGGCAAAGGAACCTAGCTTTCAGTTCATTACTAAATATGAAATGACTGCTAGTTATGACCGGCAGGTTTCATTATTTCTAATTTCACTCAGAGTAATATCTGTTTAAGAGGGCCACTGATTGGTTTATTTTATTTTATTTGGTCTGATGGATTCAGTTATTCCTGCTGCACAAGGCATGGCATCTTTCTGATGAAAACTTCATATTCCAGGCCATTAGTCACTGTCGGGCATTGGCCCCCTTGGTGCTTTTCACTGCAGATGTCATAACAGAGTGGAGACGAACCGGCAGCTCTTGTGCTTCCCAATAAATTAATGTGCAGCGGCATAATCCATATCCCAAGTGATAAAGTTAACAACAGTTTGTAAGCCTGTCACATAAGCTAAACAATTCAGATGAATATTCTGTCTCTGGCAACCTCCTATTGTGTGGGAGGGTAAGAAGTCTTTCTAGGCTGAACAGTTATTAATGTATTTTAAAGATACAGTGAAATGTCACAGGCAAGGCATAATTAATTTATCGTCTCCTTTCAGTTCTGTGTCTTGGCTTCCTCATTTTCCTCCCTCCTCCTCCTCCTTTTGGGAGAAAGGAACCTGTTTTCTCCTCTGCATAGGCCACGCGCTGGCTCTCTGAGTTTATACATCATTTCCTCAGCCGTTTTGCCTTTCGCTTCCTTCCCGGTGTTCCAGCTGGGCTGAAGCTATGCTCAGCTGTCAACCGTTCAGGGAGACTTTTTGGCTGCCGACTCTGGGGTCAGCCACCTGTGAGTCTCCCACACTCCACAGCATGTGGTTATTGCTGGAACAAGACATCTAGGACTTGGCAAAGCCAGATCTAAATTGCTTTGGCTGGGCTGCAAAAACCCGAGGCTTCAGCTGCTGAAATGGACATCCATATTTAAAGTGGCAAATGCACAAAATACTAATACTGAAAATAATCTTGTGGCACATGACCCTAGAGAGGATGCCATCTAATCAGAAGAAATGGAGCAAAAATATTTATGGATAGAGGAGAAGGCTGGGAAAGGGGAGGGAAGTAGACAGGAATAGCTGGATGCATGGAATGGCCTGTTCTCTTGATGTCAAAAGTGATGTGCTGATTTAAACCTGATAATTACCTTACCCTATCCATCTGACTTAAAGGGACATGGTGGTGCTGCGGGTTAAACTGCAGAAGCCTCTGTGCTGCAAGGTCAGAAGACCTGTAGTCATAAGATCGAATCCACGTGACGGAGTGAGCCCCTGTTGCTTGTTCCAGCTCCCGCCAACCGAGCGGTTTGAAAGCATAGTAGATAAATGCAAGTAGATAGGTACCACCATGGTGGGAAGGTAACGGCATTCCGGGTCGTGTTGGCCATGTGACCACGGAGGATTGTCTTTGGACAAACGCTAGCTCTATGGCTTGGAAACGGAGATGAGCACTGCCCCCTAGAGTTGGACACGATTGGACAAATTGTCAAGGGGAACCTTTACCTTTACCTATCTGTCTGACTGATACTTCTGGGAAAATTTCTCCTGAAATTGGTGTTCACTTTCAATCAGTGTGAACACCAAACCACAATAAAAGCTGCCGCAAGTCTACAAAGTTAGCCCATGTTTGCTGACTCCTAACAGAACACAGCAGAGGACTAAATCTGAGACAGACCCCAGGCAGTGAGTGACCAGAGCAAGAGAACCAGGAGAGCTAGCAGGAGTTTGACAGGGGACTTTGAAGCCCCCAACAACATTTTTGGTTTCAGGATATAGTTACGTATATATAGAGGGAGGATTGCTATATGGATTTGTTTTAGTGTCTTTCAAGGCAGTCAAGACAAAGAAAAAGGCACTCATAGACAGACAGAAGAAGGCAAGAAGTTAACAGGGATTATGGAGAGAAGAGGCAGTTCAGTGGTGCTGAACTATGTGCATGCAATGTTTGTCTTTGTGCTTGAGTCTTTGTGCAACAGAAGATACACCCGTAGCAAGTGCAAACTGGTAGCTCTGTTGGGAGAAAAAGTGAAATAAATGGAGCAGTGAGTGGTCATGTTTAAGGCTATAAGAGAAGATGAAGGGTACATGGACAGAACTCTTGAGCAGCCACCACCAAGGGAGGCACTGGAGGTGGAAGAACAGTACAAAGCAGAGAAGGATATGAAGAGACTGACAAAATAGGTGTTAATGGGTTCTGATTGTTTTTTAAAAAATTAGCCTGTTGCCTTGTGCCAGAGAGAAGTGCAAAGGAGGGAGAACAACTGCCCTTTTATTAGGAGACAACTCGCAGATGGGTGTTATCTGGTGGGAAACACAGCCAAAATATCTTCTTTGCCTGGTACTATAACTAAGAAAAACTGGTTTCAGCTGATCCAGAGGGAATGGAAAAGAGTGAGGTGAGCAAAGTTACTTTGAAGAAAAGTTACTCCCTTCTAGAAGATTCAGGGTAACTTTGGACCTGATTGGTGGGATGGCATTGAAATATTGAGAAAGGTGGATGATGGGTATAAAAATAGCCCAGAAGGTGGAGTAGTTCAGCTTAGCCTCTCTCAGGGGAATACTATGCTTGCTTGTTGTTTTGCTGCACTCTGCATATGCTTGGGAAGTATGCTCTGATGTGCCTGTACTGAAAGTATTAGTGTAAGATAGTGAGTTTTGTTTTCTGTGAGGACTAGTCTAGAATTTTCCAGCCTCTTAAATCTTGGATATGGATTTGTTTCACATATTTTTTATTTTTTCTTGAAGCTTTTAGATTGTTTTTGAACCTTTATTTTCTTTGGCAGCACCTTTAAGCAAGTAATAAAAATGTTTTCTATTCCGAAAAGAAAAGCGATTGTTGGCACTAAAGAAAGTGCCTTGCTTTGGGATCTGTTTCATTCTCCGTGTGTTTTGGTATTCCTACCTGGCAAGGTTGGCGTGCAGGCTCAAGGAAGCAACGGTGTGGGTTTTTGGTAACTCCCTGGACACTGAAGGGTTGGGGTGGCTCACAGTCTTGGGAGGGGACTGGACAGGAAGATTTTCTCCAGCCAGTAGCCCACGTGGCCCTCCAGGAAATCACCTACACCAGGACAGCCAGGACCATGTGGCTGAGTGGTTTGTGTGGACCACTCTGTCTTGGCCAGAATCTTGGCAAATGGTGAAGAGAGAACAAACGGTGAAGGAAGCACCATGGAAAAGAATCACCGTCAGGAGCAGAGGAAGAAGTCACTCTGCACCAGCATTTTTGAAATACTTGAAAGATAATCACACAGAGGAGGGGCATGATCTGTTTTCGATCACCTTAGAGTGCAAGACACACAATAATGGGCTCAAGTTGCAGGAAGCCAGATTTTGGTTGCATATCAAGAAAAATAGAAGCAACTTGGCTGAGTAGCGAAATATTTCAAACTAACAGGAAAGAAGCCCAGTCGCCATGACTCAACTTCCAGATAACCTCACCAGGATGACTGAAAATCTTCAAAGATATCTTCCTACCTGTTGGAACCAATTACCTCAGGAGGTGGTCAGCTCTCTATTGCTGGAGCCGCCTAGAGTGGTCCGTGCGGACCAGATAGGCGGGGTATAAATCAAATAAATAAATAAATAAATAAATAAAGAGAAAATTAGACAGCCAGCTGTCAGATATACTTCGACTTGGATTTCTCATTTGAGCAGGGGGTTGGACTTGATGGCCTTATAGGCCTCTTCCAACTTCATTATTCTGTGATTCTATGTTGTTTATCAAGTATATTTCATTTCACTTTCCTTCCGTCTTGCCTTATTCCCAGTTGAGGGGCAAGAGAGCTCAAGAAAATATGGAGGGAAGGAGGGAGAAATATATGTGAATTAGAATACAGTATTTAAAAAAATACAGTGAAGCATATAATCACGTTCAAAGACATTTAAACTTAAGACAATCTGGGAAACATAAACAGGAAAAAAAATTAAGTAACGGTCTTAAATTAAGTAAGCATAATTGAGTCTTAATAAGACTGACAGAAATGGTAAAAGATAACAAGAAACTTATCATGACCTGAAAAAACAAAAAGACAGCTATGCTTATCTATGAAAAAGGGGGGAAAAGGGAGTCCAAAATCTGAATTGGTGGGGAGATCCATAGTGTGGCAATACATTTATTAGGACCAGCCAAAATGCTATAGAATAGTGTATAGCTCAGTTTCAATTGACATGTTACTATTGTTTTCAACGTAAGGATAAACCCTACAAGCTGAGCCTACTCTCATCTACCTTTCTCTCTCTCTCTCTCATACACACAGATGCACACATGAAACCTGCCTTCATCTAACCTACATATATATGGTGTGTTGGGTGTGTAGATCAAATTATTTGCTTTTATTATTTTGATTGGGTTGGATCTGGGCCGCACTCTGTGTAGTCCCACCGAGGTTGGAGAAAGGGTGGTGGTAGCCATTTTCTTTGCAGCCCACAGTACTGGTACCCACACTGTTCCAGAGAGATGATCCTGTTCCTTCAGAAATTGGGGGGGGGGGGGGAGTCAGCAGAAAGGATGATTCCTCTTCCTCCAACTGGATCCTTGCTTCCCAGCACTTGCCAAACAAATATGGCCACAGCAAGCAGTGTGTGTCAGTAGTAAGGAAGACGGAAAAAGAGGATAAGAAAAAGGAGAAATCACTGGCTTTGCATTATGGCTTATAAACTAATTTGACAAACCTCACAAAGGGAGGTGGAGTGGTAGAAAACAGCAGAGGAAAGAGATTAGCGTGACAATGCCAGAATTAAGTGGTGAACTGTAACAAGACAGTTCAATATCTTTATGGGGTCAGCTCGCTGTTCTGTCACTGCTGTTCGTGCTTGCCCTTGAATGTTTGTAAAGTTGTAAACATTGTCAGTCTTCTATAACCCAATTCACCTCATAAGCTGATGCTGAATTCACTGAACACATGGAAGTGCACAGAGGCTGGCTCTGTGCACTTCCTTGGCTCAACGATCTCTGACACTCTCTCCCTAGATGTCGAGCTGGATAAACGCATTGGCAAAACAGCTACCATGTTCTCTAGGCTCACAAAGAGAGTATGGCTTAATAAGAAGCTGACAGCATATACCAAGATCCAGGTCTATAAAGCCTATGTCCTGAGCACAGTCCTGTACTGCAGTGAGTCCTGGACCCTTTGTGCATGGCAGGAGAGGAAGCTGAACACCTTCCATATGTGTTGTCTCTGATGGATTTTTGGTATCACCTGGCAGGACAAAGTTACAAACAGAGTAGTCCTAGATTGAGCTGGAATTTCTAGCATGTATACATTACTGAAACAGCGACGTCTACATTGGCTAGGGCATGTTGTAAGAATGGCTGATGGTTGGATTCCAAAAGATCTCCTGTATGGAGAATTAGTGCAGAGGGAGACCATAGCTGTGATACAAGGATATCTGCAAACGGGATCTGAAGGCCTTAGGAATGGACCTCAACAGATGGGAAACCTTGACATCTGAGCGTTTGGCCTGGAGGCAGGCGGTGCATCACGGCCTCTCCCAATTTGAAGAGACCCTTGTCCAGCAGGCCGAGGCAAAGAGGCAGCCCTGAAAGCAGCAAAATCAGGGAGATGGACAGGGGACATATTGTCTTCAGTGTGGTAGGGATTGTCACTCTCGGCCTTCTCAGCCACACTAGACGCTGTTCCAGGTCTTCCATACAGAGCACATTACCATAGTCTCTCAAGACTGAAGGATGCCTACTATAGAGGTTAGTTCTGCGGCAGTGCCAAAGGCATCTTTTAAGGTAGAGACTCAGGAGATATAGCCAGTCTTAAACACATGTATCTTGGAAGAAAGTCCATTTGACTCAACTGGGAGTTCCTGCTAAGTATGTGTGATGGTGTCGTATCTTGGCTCTTGACAGAAAGGTCTTACTCTGATCTCACATAAGATGCAGTAATTCAGAAGTAATTCCTAATCAAGTCAATTGGATTAAGCTTCTCAATGAATATGGCAGGGCTTGGCTCTAAGACCGCAATCCTGCACTGAGGCTTATTAAATTCCCTTGGCTTCAATAAGAATTAAACAGCTTGTGTACAGAGCTGCAGCCCAAGATTATTATTGCAGAGTTTTTAAAGAAGTCTTCCTAATTTTCTTTGTCCAGATAAGACAATTCTCTTAAACACCCAAAGAAACAAATCCATGGAGCTCTGTCTTTTATTTCTAAACAGCAACCCCCTCCGAACCAGCCAGCTCCATGTTTACACATGATTTACCCTGATAATGTAACTCCATATACAAAGCCCTGATAGAATATGCCACTCTTCACAGTCTAGCGGTTCTCCCTCTTTAAATAATGGGAGTGCAGAAGCCAAGATTTAAATTCAAATGTTTTCAGATTGCACAACACACACACATACACACCCTTGCATGTGCGCGCACACATGCATGCCAGCATACAGAGTTTGCATACTGTGCAGCACGTTGTAAAATATGAATGCCTTCCAACACCATGGCTACCAAACATAACACTTTCTTATTTTTACTTACACAACCAGTAAAACAGTTGGAGGCGGAAAGTCATGAGCAGGCATTAAATGCATTACTACATCTTAACCAAACAGCAGGGGGATGCAGCTTGCTTTTGGAGCGAGGAAAAAAGAGACAGCCTCCAATCCTGGAAGAACTAATACTCCCATTTTTAATAGGTTCTTCAACATACTGCCCACTGAAAGCCTTCTCTTAAAATAGGACAGGGCTATGTCTCTCTCTGAGGGCTAAATGTACACAAGGAGGACAAACCAAAAGACGAAGCAGTAATTATTAGAAAGCTCCTGGCATTATACTGTGATTCTTAAAGCAGACTTCCACATTCTTGTGTATCATTTTATCCTTCATTGCTTAATGACTGTTAGCAACTTTCTCCCCCTTCAGCCCTTGGGTCCCCCCACTCCACCCAGATTTAGTCTTACTCAGGGTCAAGACTGATATACAGACAGCTCATTGTCAGAAGTGTCAGATTCTGAAATGTTAAAAGTCATCTGATTATCATTGTACAAGCTCTTCCCATCTTCTGTGGCTTGCAAATTAGCTTGTGGTTTTTCAAGAATGTCTCCAAACCTTCTCCAACCCAAAGATGGTTAACATGAAGAAGATCTCTCTGCATAGCTAGTATTTCAGCTAAAAAGAATGCACAAGACTTAGTGGTCACTATTTATATCAAGTTTTGTTTATACGTTATTTTTGGAAAAGAATGGGGGAGGGAAGTGGTTTGATCAACATGACCCTGGAGCAGTTCCTGAAATCTGAAGATATCCACCAAACAGAAGGATTCACTCCACACCTGATCAATATGACTCCAATATCCGGTCCAAGGACAGAGGTGTGGAGTGAAAGCCGTCAGCACATTTCAAGTCAGACAGAAGAAGCTGCATATCCCTCTCCCAGGGTGCATCTATGTGGATGCACATGGGCTTCCTTAATTTCAATAGCAGGCTTGTATGTGGAGGACACAGGCAAGCAATAAGACTCTTTCTGCCAAGAGCCCAAAGAATGTGGCTATTATAGCACAGGACATCTTTTCTTCATCTCCCATTGTTCCCTCCCAAGGGCTCTCAACAAAAAGAAATAAACCAGTGACAAACTCATGGGACATATCTAGGTGTTAAAATACTGGAATCTGGATCTCTGGGGCCTGTGGGAATTTCAGTGGGAAGCCAGTTTATCATTAAGCAATATCTGTAGGTTCAGGGCAAAGAGAAGAAAATACTAATTTTACAAGCTTCAGTTCCAAGAATAGTCTAGTCAGTACAGGCAGGAAGTCAAGCTGGCTGCCAGATTCTGGGAACTGTAGTCCAAAACAGTAACTTTTCCAACCTCTGGGAGGGATTTGACAGAGTACATTTTACCCAAGACTCCCTCAAGTCAAGTAAATACAGTGGTGCCTCGCTTAACGAGCGCCTCGTTTAACGACGAATCCGCATAGCAACAGATTTTTTGCGATCATTTTTTGCGATTGCATAATGATGTTTTTAATGGTAAAACATCGCTTTGCAATGATCGGTAAGCTGTTTCACTTACCGATTTTCGCATAGCGATGTTTTAAAAACAGCTGATCAGCAGTTCCAAAATGGCCGCTGGAAAAATGGCCACGCGCAGTGTTTTCGCGCCGTTTCCTCGCATACCGGGCAGCGAAAATGGCGGCCGTATGGAGGATTTTCGCAGAACTGTGAGTTTTAAGCCCACAGGAACGCATTAAACGGGGTTTAATGCATTTCTATGGGCTTTTTCTTTCCGCATAGCGACGAATCCGGATAGCAACGATTTTTCCGGAACGGATTACCATCGCTATGCGGGGCGCCACTATATTCACTTTATTTACCACTACTGTATATACAAATAGGACATCAGTGGAAGAATATAGGTATCCTTGCAAAATCACAGCTATATTTGGTAGTTCACAACAAAGGTGGGGAACACGGCTTTTTTGGATTGGCTAGCAATTCTACCATGTGGGTAGAAGTGCTAGAGCTCCCAAAACATGGGGAAATTGCCTCTAATCCTACTAGAGGGCATAAAGGGAATTTTTGAGCAAAAGGTGTAAAAAAATGAAAGCAGGGTGGGTAGAAGTACTTAGAAAATTGACCTTACAGCCATAGCTTCGCACTGTTTGAGGCCCTGGAACTGTTTTTGCAAATATTTTTAAAATGTGACATGCAAAACTGTGATCCCAAACAATGGCCCTCCTGGCAGATATATGCCTCTTTGGCTTCCTGATCAGTGTCAATCAGTTTGCTTTCTCCTACACAAAGAACTGTATCTCCTTTGCCTAACGCAGAATGTCCCTAAGATGCCTTTCCTAATAAGTTCTTTTGGTGTGGTTTCCCTTGTGCATAAGCAGGTCACAGTGATCTTTTCACATGTAATCTTGGCACAACCTTTGATATTACTGTTCCTTAGCTACATTGCTCATGCTCATTTATCTTGTCAATACTCATCTGCAGGGATCATGAAATTGCCTGCTTGCCCAAGCCTGGGTGTGTGGGTTCTGTGAATCCTTTTGGCGTTTCATGGAGAAGATGTGTGTTTTCATTTGTAAGCCAATGTATGCCCAAGTGGAGGCCTTTGCTGTTCCATTAGCCCCGGAATGTCCCACTTTTCCTGAAATATGGCTCTTTAGGGCTTAGGTGAACCTTGGGTATCTTAACTACTTTTTCTGTTCTGATACTATACTTGGGTCTAGACGGGCAAGGTATAAATTAATTATCTATCTATCTATCTATCTATCTATCTATCTATCTATCTATCTATCTATCTATCTATCTATCTATCTATCTATCTATCTATCTATCTATCTATCTATCTATCTATCTATCTATCTAGATAGATAGATAGATAGATAGATAGATAGATAGATAGATAGATAGATAGATAGATAGATAGATAGATAGATAGATAGATAGATAGATAGATAGATAGATAATAAAACACATATGTGATGTAGTTCCACTTCAAACCAATTTATATTTTGTATCTAAACCACTCTTGTCCATTTAATAGAAAGGAGTCAGAGCCCCCTGTGTTGTCTGCTCAGGGCCAGTACAAAACAGTTTGCTGTCTAAAGCAAAAGATGAGGTAGTATCTCCCAAATTTAGTGTGCAAAAGCTGATCACTCTGGAACTTAGTTCAATACTGGTGTCAAAACAATATCTTTCTCTGCACCCCGAAGGCACCAGAGGAGTTTAGCAGGTTGCATACTATCAGTCTATCCATTGTTTCCTTCAATGTTTGCTGCCTGGATTGACAGCTTCACTTTGCTTCCCTGGAGAACCAAGCCTGTACCTCTTCTTCTCATGTGAGATTTTCATTTTGTATGAGAAAAGAGGAGGTTGCCACGCCACTCAAGTAAATGTATAGATTAGGCTTTCTCACTTCTGAAATACGTCAAGATGACAGTGAAAGAGGAGTGAGTTAATAAAATTCAGCTAAAAGTCCTGTCAGATTTTTCAGAGTGAAATCTGTCCATATCAGAATTGATGCGAATTGGCCATCTATGTGTAAAGTTTGCATGACTTGATACCTGTGGAAGAGATATATTTCGTATGAGGCTACTCCTTGTTGGTAGTGACTGGGGACAACTCAGCTTGCAATCAAGAAGATGCACGCAAAAGGCTAGAGAGGACCTCCTCAGGTTTCCTAGATTGTTCTTTACTTACTATGACCTTTGACCTTTGATAGCTATGTTGCAGTTTAATTTACAACCTCATATGCTGTCTGTAGTATAAGTGATTGAGAGGAACTTTTCTAGGCTGGGGTGATTGTTTGTCTATCTAGCATTAACCAATGGTTCCCTCTAATTTTGAAATTTGGAGCGCTACCTTTCTGCTGAGTGTCCTATCCCCCTCTTTCATCCATTGGTAGCAGTTATTTGTTGCTATTGATCTGTCCAGTTGTTTGCTAGTATGTGTGCTGTAAAGAAAGCAGCATGCATACATCTGTTAAGCAACCGTAAATAAAGAAATCGTTTTTATTCTTTCTCCTACAAATGTCTCATAGTGAGCTATTGAGACTTTAAGTGACAGTTAATGAGAAAAGGGCAGAATCCAGGGAACTTCGTAGTTATTATCCTTTGTAGATCACTGTACTTCTGTTGTACAGCACAAGAGAATTTTACTAGAAATCCAAAACTCTGGAACATACTTGATGTCATTTCCTTCCATCTCATATCTTTCTCTTGTCCCTCCAAGGAAATGAAATCTTGCCCTCTGTTTTCTAGAGAGGAAAGTAGTAGCCATCACCCCTGACATCTTCAACTTTAGCTGGAACTAGGACTTCTACGGCCTTTCCTACCCAAGTGTATTTCTCTAATAAACACAAACTTTCTTATTTTATAGCTGCACAAGAGTACAGTACTTAGTTGTGCTGTAGAGCAAATCAACATTCTATAAGGCAATTTAAAAGATGGGAGCAGCCCAAACAAACAATGAGTATAACTTCTAAACTGGGCTTCATATCAGCACTAGATGTAGCCGACCATCTGCTATTGCTGTGTGCCAAACTTGTGGATATTAGGAAAAAAGTTTTTTGCATTATGATTAAAAAAACCTTCTTTACCGCCCCCCATTTAGAAATAGGTGACCCCACACTACCTCACCAGATTAAAAAACTGCTCTCATATATTGAAAAGACCAGTTTTGCTTAATTTGAAAAAGAATGGTTGGATCTGCCCACTTTTCTTTATTTGGAAAAAATCCAGACTGTGGGGGCTGAAATATCGGACCTCAAAAAAGGCCTTTCAAATGGGAGAAACACTGAGTGTGCATAGTACAAGCTTTTCAGGAAGTAAAGCTAGGGCAATATTATCTTTTACAGTAAGTTCTGCTCAGATCTTACAAACTAACAACTGTGGAATCCTTATTGAGTCATCCCATCTAATGTTAGGTCTTCCTCTCTGCTTAGTGCCCCACCCCACTTTACTCCGCAATATTGGCTTTTCTGGTCAATTCTGTATTCTCATTATACGTATAGTATTTGAAAGTTATGTGCTCACTACCATTCACTAAGAGATATCAAGCAGGGGAAAATCTTAGAACCTGAATCCTTTTTTCACCAGTTAATCAGTTCTTACCAACACACAAAGCAATTATTTGCACTGTGTTTCAGCAAGTTCTCTAGACATCAAAATGCTTACAAGAAATGGCAGTGAGTACAACAGGGTATCCTGTAGATCATCTTGACTGCTGACATGGGTGTTGTTAACATTCAGGCTGCCCATTGCTATGTAAAGATTGACATCCTTTTCCCTGCTGGAAACACAAGCATGATATTGTGCAGCAATATCTGGCCATTGCCTGGTATTTTAAATAGTGAATTGGGAAACACAATATCCCACATTAATAGACTGAAGGTTTTTTCTTTTGAAGAATCAATATTTTCTTAAAAACAAATGTAAGTATAATTCTTTTACAAAAGGGGAAAGTGTGCTAAGGCAGTGGTCTCCAACCTTGGGCCTCCAGATGTTCTTGAACTACAACTCCCAGAAGCCTTCACCACCACCTCTGCTGGCCAGGATTTCTGGGAGTTGAAGTCCAAGAACATCTGGAGGCCCAAGGTTGGGAACCACTGTGCTAAGGTAATCACTTTGAGTCTCAAAGGGCTGAATCCACAAGTTAATGCTGCTTCAGTACCACTGCATGTGTTTTTTCCACCGCTCACAACAGTCAAAAAGTAAGCAGTTCTACCACTTGTGGTAATTAACGAGATGCTTCCTTTACCCTTGTTTGCTATTCTTATGGGGGTGAGCATGTAGGGGAGGAATCCAGAACCTTGTGCTTGCATCAGAGACATGTGGGGATGATTTAGTGGATGCAGAAAATGTCACTGGCCCTTCTGTCTTCTGTCTTTGCTTACTGCAAAATATAATGCCCCCCCCCAGTACAGGGAAGAGTAATCTTCAGAGGTTGGGGAGGGCGTATACACCCACTCCTGGAATTTGGATAGTTGTATTTGTTTCCATGGCTCCCATCCTTCCCTAATACAACTAATAACCCCCATGTGCCCAATAGTAGCCAATTAAAAAAATAAAATAAAAAAGGTATGCAGGCCCCAGGGGTGCTGGGGGTACCCTCAAAACATGGCAATATTCTCCCAAACTTCCTCTATACTGCACAAAGGGTGTGGGGCTTCTATATGGCTACCAGAATACAGTCATGACCCCAGGGGGCTCATGCAACACACAGGTTACATGGGACCCAGGCATGGGGACGTGTGAGTTATGACTTGCTGTCAAGTCTGACTTAAGTCACACTAGTGACTTGAATAGGACTCAGGAGTTTCTGGGCGGGGGGGGGGACTCGTGGTTCGACTCACGACTTGGACCCATTTTCTGAGCCACGTTGTTGAGTCCCTACGGGCCTCCCTACCTGCCACTACCACCATCTTCAGAGGCAACAGCCCTGGCTTCTTTTCCAGGAACTACCTGCTGCCTCTGCCAAAGTATCCGCCACCCAGCTGAGGCCGGCAGATGCACAGAGGCAGGGGCTGGCTCCAGGAAGGGAAGCTGGGCCTGCTGCCTCTGAGCAAGTGCATGCACTGGCTTCCCTTCCAGACCTGCTATCTCAATGCATGCACCCCTCCAGTGGGGCCCAAGCAACTTGAGACTCAGTGCTTGGGACTCGGGCCCTAAGACTCAGACTTGGGGACTTGGGCCCCAAGACTTGCCAACACCCTTGATCTCTGCTATAGTGGAATGGGATGTTCAGATCATTATCCATGAGGACTCTGGAGCTGGTAGCATCATGCAGAGTGAGATAGCTACCTTTGGCAGCTGATACTGGGTGTCCTACAACGCCAGTGAATTATCATTTTTATTCATTGTTGAATTGGTATTGTCTAGGAAGAAGAGAAGCATCTGTTGGATTTTTGACCTCAGCTAGAGTGGGGGAGATATTTGTTGGTGCCAAAATAAATTGACCAGTCTTGAGAATTATGTATCTATGGTCTGGTGGATTAGGTGCCATTTGCTGCCTTGCCTGAGGAAGCCAAATGTTCTGAGCTGGACCTGCCTGCTCCAGATGCTCTTCAGTACTGCAAACCCAAAAGTCTATTTTAAAGTGGCTGCTCTGTATGATGGTACCAGTTGTATTGCTCCTCTCTCTCTCTCTCTCTCTCTGGCTCAAGCGTCTCAACCCCAGGACGCCTCTGCTGCTTCAAAACAATTTTTACTATCTTATCTGTGCCTTTAGAAGCAAGATTCTCTGTGACGTTCGCTGTAATTCTTTGCCAGCTACATTGCACTTCAGGCCGATGTGTCATCATCCAGTACAAGTAGTCCACAATGAGACCATGAATAGGGAACAGGAAGAGACAAGTTCTAATTAAGGGACAAGCATAATACTCAAGTCCATTTATGTTTATAATTATGGCAAATCATTGGTGTAAAGTTTGTGTTTCCATAACACCTTTAATACTAGCCACACTTTGATTTAAACCAGAGAGTTACCTAATCCAAGACAACAACCTTTTATAGCTAAAATGACTCAGAGTTTGTGGTTAGGTCTTCAAGAGGCTTTTGCATGGTTCCTGGGTTTGACAGAGTGCAACTACTCCAATTAGAGAGAGGCAATTTAAGGCAAGCCTCCTCCCATGATTGTCAGTCCCTCTGTTCTTTGCTATAACAACACACTGTTTACTAAGGAAGATTTTTTTTTCACACAAAAGGTAGTTCCTGAAAGATAAATACAGTGGTGCCCCGTATAGCGAGGTTAATCCGTTCCGGATTAACCCTCGCTATACGGAATCATCGCTAAACGGGTAGGGGAAAGGTATTGGAACGTTCCAATACCTTCGTTACTTACCCGTTCAGCGAGGATTCCAGGTGCCGGCAGCCATTTTCGCGCCTTCGCCGCAATACCCGATCTTCGCAATGCGGGTTTTCCCCATTGCAAAGATCGGGTATGTTTCCGTATAGCGATCCCGAAAAAGGGATCGCTATACGGAAACATCGCTATACGGTGCACTCGTTAAGCGAGGCACCACTGTATCTCTCTGCAATGGAGACTAATTGTTAAGCATTGAGGAAAAAGAGTATTCTTCTCCAGCAAGGAATGTTATGACTTCCAAAAAGCAGTACAGCGTGTGTTTGTGCGTGAGTATGTGTATACACATATTTCCTGTCAGTCTTGTAAACTAATTGGATTCTTTTTAAAAAACAACAACAATGATATTGTTGCACAATGTATTGCCAGCAGGAAAAAGGATGCTGAGGTTTACATAGGAAAGGAAAGCCAATAGCATTAGTCAAGGTGGTCTACAGGTTACCCTCTTGTGCTCACTACCATTCACAAAGTGACACCAAGGAAGGGAAAATCCCAGCAGATGACCCCTCTCAATTCTCACCCAAACACAAACCAATTGGCAGGATTGTTTTTCAACCAATGTGAACGGTAGTGAGCACCAGAAAGTATCCAGTATAGACCATCTTAACTGCTGCCTTTAGTGTCATCAACGTCCAGGCTGCAGGCATCACCCATGGTCCTCAGAACATTCCTGTGATGTAGGCTACATGGGTAGACTTTTCATTTACAAGTTTTGGGGCAAATTAATCGAGCTCTCTCCTAGGAACAAGAAGATAAATGCTGAGCCAAAGACCAGCTAGTGAATCACCGGCAGAGGCGTGATGCCACCTATGTTGGAAAGATGTTCCTTTTTCCCATGCACCATGTTGCATACCTCACACAGTATTCGTACTCAGACACCATCCTAGGCACCCTTCTGCCCCTGCATGGGACACTGCTCCAACCATTAAGTGACATGGCAGTTTGTTCAAGAGACTGTTGGACATCACCAGGTAAGGTGGACAGCCTGTCCCCACTTTACTCAATGCCTTTGCTACCCTAATGGGCAGGCATTATATTCAAATTAGAGAGTAGTTTCAACCTATTGTGTTGTGATTTCTTTGTTTGAGGAACATACATGGATTTCCATTGACAAAGTTTGTTTAATTTCATAGCTTGGGCTAAAAGGCTTTCCTCAAACATACATGAGCCATATTCTTTGCCATCTACTCACAATTGATTAAGGCTGCCCAGAAATTTGGAATCATTAATTTTACTATGTTAAAATGCCATTGATAATTAAACAGTCCAGAATTACAATATCTATCTATCTATCTATCTATCTATCTATCTATCTATCTATCTATCTATCTATCTATCTATCTATCTATCTATCTATCTATCTATCTATCTATCTATCTATCTATCTATCTATCTATCTATCTATCTATCTATCTATCTATCTATCTATCTATCTATCTATCTATCTATCTATCTATCTATCTATCTATCTATCTATCTGCCTGCCTGCCTGCCTGCCTGCCTGCCTGCCTGCCTGCCTGCCTGCCTGCCTGCCTGCCTGCCTGCCTGCCTGCCTGCCTGCCTGCCTGCCTGCCTGCCTGCCTGCCTGCCTGCCTGCCTGCCTGCCTGCCTGCCTGCCTGCCTGCCTGCCTGCCTGCCTGCCTGCCTGCCTGCCTATATTTTTTTCTAATTATATTTTTCATCCTTATTGTAATTTAACATCAGCATCTCTGATTTATTCCAGTTTATCTGTGACTCTGTTGTCTCTCCAAATTCTTTTAAATATGATTTCACTCTGTAACCATTAATGGATCTTAATAAAGATTCTGGCTCTGATCATCAGCTTCTCATAGCAAAATTCAAGCTTAAACTGAAGAGAGTAGGAAAAACCACTGGGCCACTCAGGTATAATCTAAACCAAATCCCTTATAAATTCACAGTGGAAGTAAAGAACAGATTTAAGGAACTAGATTTGGTGGACAGAGTGCCTGAAGAACTTTGGATAGAGGCTCGTAACATTGTCCAGGAGGCAGCAACAAAAACCATCCCAAAGAAAAGGAAATGCAAGAAAGCAAAGTCGCTGTCCAACGAGGCCTTACAAATAGTAGGGAAGAGAAAGGAAACAAAAAGCAGGGGTCATAGGGAAAGTTACAGAAAATTGAATGCAGAACAATGCAAAGAAATAGAGGAAATATAGTAATAGAAAAGGAAAAACCAAAGATCTGTTCAGGAAATTTGGAGATAGTAAAGGAACATTTTGTGCGAAAATGGACATGGTGAGGGACAAAAATGGTAGGGACCTAACAGAAGCAGACGATAGCAAGAAGCGGTGATGAGAATACACAGAGGAATTATACCAGGAGGATCTGGATATCCTGGACAATCCAGAGACTGCGGTTGCTGACCTTGAGCCAGACATCCTGGAGAGTGAAGTCAAGTGGGCCTTAGAAAGCATGGCTAACAACAAGGCAAGTGGAGGTGATGACATTCCAGTTGAACTATTTAAAATCTTAAAAAATGACACTGTTAAGATGCTACATTAAATATGGCAGCAGGTTTGGAAAACTCAACAGTGGCCAGATGACTGGAAAAGATCAGTCTACATCCCAATCCCAAAGAAGGGCAGTTCTAAAGAATGCTCCAACTACCATACAATTGCACTCATTTCACACGCTAGCAAGGTTATGCTCAAAGTCCTCCAAGGCAGGCTTCAGCAGTATGTGGACCGAGAACTCCCAGAATTACAAGCTGGATTTCAAAGGTGCAGAGGAACTAGAGACCAAATTGCTAAAATGCACTGGATTATGAAGAAATCCAGAGAGTTCCAGAAAAATATCTACTTCTGCTTCATTGACTATGCAAAAGCCTTTGACTGTGTGGACCACAACAAACTATGGCAAGTCCTTAAAGAAATGGAAGTGCCTGACGACCTTCTCTATCTCCTGAGAAATCTATACATGGGGCAGGAAGCAACAGTTAGAACTGGATATGGAACATCTGATTGCTTCAAAATTGGGAAAGGAGTATGACAAGACTTATATTGTCCCCCGGCTTATTTAATTTATATGCAGAATACATCATGCAAAAGGCTGGACTGGATGAATCCCAAGCCGGAATTAGGATTGCTGGAAGAAATATCAACAACCTCCGATATGCAGATGATACCACTCTGATGGCAGAAAGTGAAGAGCAGTTAAAGAACCTCTTAATGAGGGTGAAAGAGGAGAGTGCCAAAAATGTTCTGAAGCTCAATATCAAAAAAAAAAAAAACTAAGATCATGGCCACTGGTCCCATCACCTCCTGACAAATAGAAGGGGAAGATATGTAGGCAATGACAGATTTTACCTTCTTGGGCTCCATGATCACTGCAGATGGAGACAGCAGCCATGAAATTAAAAGACGCCTGCTTCTTGGGAGGAAAGCAATGACAAACCTAGACAACATCTTCAAAAGCAGAGACATCACCTTGCCGACAAAGGTCCTCATAGTCATAGCTATGGTTTTTCCAGTAGCGATGTATGGAAGTGAGAGATGGACCATAAAGAAGGCTGACCACCGAAGAGTTGTTGTTTTTGAATTGTGGTGTTGGAGAAGACTCTTGAGAGTCCCCTGGTCTGCAAGGAGAACAAACCTATCCATTTTGAAAGAAATCAACCCTAAGTACTCACTGGAAGGACTGATCCTGAAGCTGAGGCTCCAATACTTTGGACATCTCATGAGAAGAGAATACTCCCTGGAAAAGCCCCTGATGTTGGGAAAAAGTGAAGGCAAGAGGAGAAGGGGACGACAGAGGATGAGATGGTTGGACAGTGTCATCAAAGCTACCAACATGAATTTGATCCAAATCCGGGAGGCAGTTGGAAGGCAGGAGGGCCTGGCATGCTCTTTTTCATGGGGTCACGAAGAGTTGGACACGACTAAACGACTAAATAACAAAATCATCAGCAAATAAACTAATTTATCTTTAATACCAGAGATTAATTTATCTTCTCTAATCACAGTTGCCAACATTTCTATAAATACAGCAAACAACATGAGGGAAAGGAGACACCCTTGTCTAATACCATGACCTAAGGAAATCTGTTTTGCTATTGTTTAGTGATATTGTTGCAATGTTCTTGAATATAATTGATCTTTTATACCTTTAAATTGCATCCCCAAACCCAATATTTTTATTATCATTTTTGGTGTTGGTGATTCAACACAATCAAATGCCTTGAATATCCAGTGAAATTATTCCCACCTTTATTGTTTGTTTTTTTAATTAATTTTAATACTTTTCTAATCAGATTTGCTATTTGTCTTCCTATTATAAAGCCAACTTGAGTTTCTTTAATGTATTTAGTAATAAAACTTTTCATTCTTTTTTCTCAAATTGCTAAGTATCTTAGCATCTTATTAAAGGTCTATAAGTTCCAGGATCAGTTGGATCCTTATTTTTGGAATTAATATAATTAACCAGTGTTTCCAAGAAAATGGACTCTTTTCACCTTTCATTATTTCGTTACAAAGAGACTTTAATTTAGGTACAAACATACTTTTTTTTATAATACTGTCCTTTTTAATATAATACTCTGGTCCCTGGAGTCTTTCCTACTTTTAAATAGTAGTTTTAGAAGAGATAGGCATGCTAGTCTGTGCTAGCATATCAGTCAAAAGATGCCACAATTAGCCTTCATTATTTTTTATTTTTATTTTGTTTTTACTTGTTTTTCTACTTTTATTTTATTAACAGTTTATCTCTTCTTCTTTATTTTGATAGAGATTTAAGGGAGCAGCCTATTAGAAAAGAGAAGATAGAGGAAATTATTAATAAATGAAAAGTCTATTCCCCCATTTTTCTCAATATACTCTCTAATTCTTCCCAAAGGAAGCTTCCCCCAGTACATATATTTTTAGTAAAAATCTTGAAAAACCTATCCTCTTCATTTGAAAATTTAATAGTTCTCTTAGGATAATTTATTACTGAAAATAAAGTATACCGCCTTTCATGCACCTTCTTATCTTCTTCATTGATTAAAAAGCTTTATCTAAAAAAGATGCATTTTAATCTAAAAAGTCCTTCTTAAATTTCACATTTTCTTCCTTTATAGGTAGACTCTATAACCTAAAAGAACTTTAACAAACCAGTTCACATCTCTTTCTTATCTATTTCTCTTTTACTATCCCTTCCTCCATCATAGATATACTAACATATACTTATTTGCCCTGAACCAGCTCCTCAGATTAATCTCAATTTTATTTATTTAATATGATTTCTGACTATTCACCGTAATATTCATACTATACCTGCTTTAAATCTTCTCTTTATCTATTTCCAAATTAACCCTATTTCCCAAAACCTACAACTTTAGTAACTGCCTATATTACAATATGTCTAAAAGAAAAATTTAAACAAATAAATGAAAAAGATAAAACAAAAGCAAAAAATAAAAAATGACTAGTTCATAAATGCATCTTTATATCTTCTTATATCTTTATATCTCTTTAACTTCTTGCTGAAATTAAGAGTCAAATACATCTCGACAATGTTCTACCAACATCTCCTTCTGTATCCTCTTGAATTTGAATTTCAGAAGTAGCAGGCTGATCTTGTTTTTCTCCTTTAACTTTGTCATCTCTTGCTCCCACTCTTGGTTATCCACCAAACCCCACTAATAAAACAAATTCGAAACTTGATCCAATAATGTTATCCTGTACTGTAGTATTTTCAAGTATATAAAATTCTTAAGTATACTGGATACTACCAGTTATATCTTATTTTATTCTTCATTATGAGAGTGGTGACCAGCTTTAGCATCACCAGGATGCTGTTAGAAAACCTTTCCTGTTACATTTGGATTGTGGCACTGCGGGCTAAACCGCAGAAGCCTTTGTGTGCTGCAGGGTCAGAAGACCAGCAGTTGTAAGATCGAATCCACGCGATGGAGTGAGCTCTCCTCGCTTTGTCCCACCTCCTCGCCAACCTAGCAGTTCGAAAGCATGTAAATGTGAGTAGATAAATAGGTACCATCTTGGTGGGAAGGTAAACAGCATTCCGAATATAGGTCGCACTAATGAGCACCGCCCCCTAGAGTCAAACACAACTGAATAAAATGTCAAGGGGAACCTTTACTTATCCTTATTCAGCAACTATCCAGACTTTTCTTTAGCAGCTTTCATAAACACCTTTTTCTTGTAACAATCTGTGAACCTTACAACAGTGTCTCTAGGATACATCCTGCATCCATGTTTAAAGCCCACGTGACATGATCTCTCCAAGTTTTCCTGACCACAGCCCAGATTTGGTACCACTGACTTGATACGTTCCAACACCATGTCTATAAGAGTTGTACTGTCTTCAGCACTTCCTTCTGGAAACCCATACAATTTCACTATTTTGTTGTTGTCCAAAAGCATCAACTTTTAATCAATTTCAATAAACTTGATTTCATGCTAGTATAATTTTCCAGCATTAGTTTTATTTTATCAACTCCCTTGACTTTCATTTTCAATTGATCTTTAACCTCAGACATCAACTTAATGTAATTCTATTTTAATATCTTCCCCTGTCCTCTGCATATTTTGCTCTAATTGCATTTTAACTGATAACTTCAATTCTGTTTTAAGTTCTCCTTTCAGCTCCATGGAATTTTTTCCCATTAATTTCTTGAATTCTACTAGTAAGCTTTCCTCTTTCACCATTTCACTTCCCAAAATTCTAGAGTCACATCTTTATTATTAGTTCTTTGTTTCAAACATGCTTCTTCCTTTCTGTAACTCAGGAAGTTCCTCTTTATTATTAAATCTATGCTTCAGACAAATTTTAGATTAGATTAGGCATCCTTCAGTCTCGAGAGACTATGGTATCATCTTCTGTATGGAGGACTTGGAACAGCATCTAGTGTGGCTGAGAAGGCCAATTTGAGAGTGACAATCCCTTCTACATGGAAGACAAATACAATCTGTACCCCCATCTAGCTCCCTGATTTTGCTGCTTTCGTGACTGCCTCTGTGCCTTGGCCTGCTGGACAAGAGTATCTTCAAACAAGCCAAAGACAAATGCTTCCTATGATTTGGCATGTTCTGGAGATATTGCTTCCTTTTGCTTATCTCAACTGCAAATCTCTGAACTTTCAACAGATCCACCTGCAGCTGTTTCTCCTCCATAAGATTCCACCCTTTGTAGCCTTAATAAACTACAGTCCAAGAGTCCGATGGGTGAAAACTATTGCATTCCCACCTTGGCTCTTTGCTCTTTTTCTTTGTCTTCTCAGCATTCAAACAAACAGAAAACAAACTCACCAAAGAGAGAGCTCAGGAAAGCACTTTGCCCCTAGCTTATTTTTTAAAAGTATATTTTTTTCTTATGAAATATGCATTGTATTCACAGACCACAGAGATATAAGTAAGAGGATATTTTAAAATATTATCAGTGATTGGGAACTGCTCAGTGTAGCTGCTAACCACCCCAATCCCGAAACAATTGTCAGTTTCAAAGTTATAATTTTTTGTTCAGACTGTCCTTATTTTAAAATTGCTTTATAGGACATTGATTTGCTCTGCTGCACAATATAATTGCTGCACTCCCATGCAGCAATAATCCCCTGTGCACAAAACCCTCAGGCTCATCTGTTTAGAATTTAACAGGCTTAGTTCTCTAAGAAGGAGCAACAAAATCTGCAAATTCATACCTACACATATAAAGAAGTGTCAGGCTCTTCATTTGTTTTCGGACAACAGTCCATGGGGAGAATATGAAGTTTCCGTTTTTTTAGGTTCTGACTTGTACCTTAACCAAAGTGAATGGTCTCCATAGCAGTTGTGGACTCTTTTCATGATGCTGAAGTAGCACAGATTCAGATTAAGTTTTTGGAGCACTTTTTGTTTATAGTCTTGATAAAAGGAAGTTCTAAATCACACAGTAGAGCCAATCTATTGCATGTAGAGAAGTCTTTCCTCATAAAGAGTGTTTCAGAACTTTGGGCAGGGGATCTGCAGGTGTGGCAGTGAACAGTCTCCTCCCAACACAGACCTCACTTTGTCTCATGACAGGGCTCCTTTAAGAAAGGACTTGGAAGTAAACCAGCTTCTTGTGATTCCCTTCCAGACATGGTCCCACTAAGTGGTCTCAGATAGAATTCTAGTGTGTATATTCTATATGGATAGATAGATAGATAGATAGATAGATAGATAGATAGATAGATAGATAGATAGATAGATAGATAGATAGATAGATAGATAGATAGATAGATAGATAGATAGATAGATAGATAGATAGATAGATAGATAGATAGATAAGTGGCATCAAGTCCATTCCATTTATCGACGTCTTTTCTCAGGGTTTTCTAGGCACAAAATATTTAGAAATGGCATTCTGGGACTGTGTAGCTTGCCAAAGGCCACGCTTCTTCTGGGAACCCCAGTGAGGAATCCAGATCCCAACCTCTGTCTCCATTGCCAGGTGCCACTGAGCTACAATTTCCATGATCAGCGCATACGCTTTTTTAAAGTCCCAAATATTAGCATAAAAATATTTCTAAACCTCTATAAAGCAATATTACACTCACATTAACTTCAGCAACTAATTTAAATGGTGATAACTCATGTTTACAAATAACAGGATTCTTTGAAAAAAATATTTTCTTAAGGATCTTGAATAGCTAGCCTGGGGAGAGGGACACTTGTTTAGTGCCTTTCAAACCTGTTTGACAATCTGCCAGCTGAAGAATCTCTCCTGACTATTACTGAGGCCATTCTAAAACTCTTCCCTAATGGCCTGGAGACATAGCAAACTTTAGTAGAGGAATGTGCAACAAATAGGTAAAGGCCTTTTCCCACTCAGGTTTCATCCTTGCGCATTATCATTCTTGCTGCTGTTTCTGATTTACTTATAAAAATGGCTTCAGACGTGACACTCTGATATTCCCTGCAGACAAGAGAGTTTTTCACTGTTGTGGGGGGAAGGATCAGACAAATGTGGCTAGTTTCAGTATGTATTTGCCTATCTTCTGAAGATGAAGAATTCAATGCATTCCCCATGGATTCCACCTCACCCTAGTTTACAGGAAAGCTTGCTCTCTGAGTTTTCCTTTGGAGACAGGCAAAGGCTGACTGCTAAAAAGAATAGAGTTGATTTGACCTCCCATTCCCCTTTCACATCTTATATCCATGTGAAATACAAGGTGCTTAAAAAGGAAGCACAGGTTAATGTTCCCTTTGTGCTTCTATATTGTAAACATGGCTGCATCCTGCACCAAATGTGGACATTTAGAGAGGGGGTGTCTCCATGTATGTAGCTATTCCTATATAGATGCCCGTTTATAAATGCCCACACTCAATGCATGCATTTTAGGAGAAGAAACACTGCCTCACATGGTGTGATGTTGGAACAGTTATTTGCAAGAAGAATGAATATAATGGCACACTGAAGCCATCCATAATTCAGCAGTGGGAAGATAATGTTAATGGGGCTCAAGTATTATCATACTACTGCTTGGTTCTGGGAGATTTCAGTGTGTCATCCTATGATTTCTTACCTAATGACATTTATTTCTTTGCCATGTACTTACACATAAAGTGCCATGTATACCTTAGCCTTTGTAAAGGTTTCATACAATTCATTAGAGATTGTGGAGGGAAATCTGTTTTTCAAAAGTTAATTTGTAGAACCTTTATATGTGCTCATGCCCACCACGGATGCACATGATGTTTAGCAGCATAACAGAAAAGGGAAGCCTACAAAGCAGATGGACTTTCAAACTTACTTGTGTCACTGCAGTTGAGAATAAAGTTTTAATGAATTGAAATGGATTCTTCTAGCAGGCAGTTACTTGTTTGTTTGGAAGAAGTGAACTGTGTGGCAGTGTGACTTGTCTGCATTGTGAAACCATGCATCACAGCAAGTGACATGTGGGTGGCTGTTATAAACTAAAGTAAAGCAGAAAGTATGCAGTTGTGTTAAAAAAAATAGATCTCGACTGGTAGAGACTATATTTACTGTTCAGAAAGAGAAATGCAGAAATAGAAAGAATGTTTTCTTCTACTACATTTGGTTTTATTAATATGCAGTCTTGCCTTTAAAAAAGTGTTGTGTAATGCAGGACCCGATTACACGTTAAAGCGTATACTTATTTCTTGCTCTGACAATGTTATCCCTCCAGCAAGCAGATTTTTTAGTGCTAGAAAGCAAGCTTATTTAGCAAATGCAGACTGAGGCAAGGTTCTGTTAGAATAAACATGAACATTTCAGTCTTCTAATCTTTATGTTTTTCATTTGGAAACCAGCAGCCTAAAGTTATAGAATTTTCCCCCATACTTCCAAATACTCCTCCTTATCTTCATGCCTTTAAAAAGGCCTAAGTGCACTTGTATTCCAAAGTGCCTGAACAAAGTGCAATTCTGCAAATGTTGAAGAATTACAGGCTCCAGCAATCCTAACCCCCAAAACCAGTGGTCAGCTCTAACAAGGACATCACGGGTAGCATCTGTAGTCCAATCTGCTTATTACCAACACATTTCCCCCACCCTGGCTGCCTCACACTGGTTACCTGTTCACTTCCGTTCCAGTTTTAAGTTGATGGTATTCACCTATAAGGCCTTAAATGGTTTGGGACCTCAATATCTGGCCAAGCGCTTCCTTCCAGTTAGGTCTTCCTGGCCAGTAAGATCATCACAGGCAGGGCGGCTGAGAGTTCTGACTCCGAGAGAAGCCTGGAAAACAGCTACCAGAAATTGGGCCTTCTCGGTGGTAGCTCCGCAACTATGGAATACCCTCCCACTGAAAGTTTGCCTGGCCCTCTCACTAGGCATTTTTAAAAAGCTATTAAAAACCTGGTTATTTAGACAGGCCTTTTCTGAACAAATAACAGCCTGATGCAACAGTGCCTCCAATAATGTACTATTTAACATACAGCCATATTTATGTATTAAATGTAATACAGTCTTTCACTGTATTTTATGGTATTTTGTTCTGCACTTTTTAATTTACTGATGTGGTCATATTTTGTAATTCTGTTGTTTTCTGTTTAGTTGTTGTAAAACTTGGCTGCCAGATGGGTGGTATATAAATAAATAAATAAATAAATAAATAAATAAATAAATAAATAAATAAATAAATAAATATGCATGCATGCATGCATACATACATACATACATACATACATACATACATACATACATACATACATACATACATACATACCCCTATTGTAGTCTGACAAAGCCAAATTCATTCAGCTGTCTCTCTGGCTTCTATGGTTTCATTAGGTACTTTCCATGTATCTCCAAGACTAATACAGTAGCTCAGTGAGTTCTGTACCTGACTGTGGAGCTAAAGGTCGGGAGTTCAATTCCCCACTGTGCATCCCAGCAGAAGAGGCAGTCCCAGAATGCCCCCAGACAAAGGCAATGGTAAACTATTTCTGAGTACTCTTTACCTAAAAAAAAAAAACCTGGAAAGGGTCACCCTAGGTTGTTATCAACGTGATGGTACATAGATATATTTTCCAAGATGAAACTTGGGGCCAAAATATATGTCAAGGATAAGCTGTTACTAGATGAAGGAGTTCCTTAGCGGATGACTTTATATGATTGTCACTGTAAGAGTTTCTTTTCATTTCCCATGGCTTTTAAACTAACTTGCTTAGTTTTTGGTTGGTCTTGGGCCAAAACCACATCCTTGGTCTGTAACTAATTTCTCACACACAAGCACCATCTCAGTTAAGTCTTTGGAACACTGACATGATGTTTCAGCTCTAATATGAGATGTATACTTTATGAGAGCAGCAGGGACTAGAAACATGTGTTTTATCCAAGGAAGTTTATGTTCTGAGGATGTTAAATTTTGGACTCAATATGCTACATTTTCTTTGCTTGTATGGAATGATTGAAGAATCTACACAGCCCTGAGTTTAATTACACCCCTTCATAGTATTTGCAGTGATAATTCAGATGATGCAACTTTTCAGGAAGGCCCCTTCCAGTGCCATTTATGCACAGTAAAAGTTCTTTATTACAAATGAGGGTTTTAATTGTAAGCTTAGCTACATAGGATGTAATTTAAAGCCATTTAGAATGGCTCAGCCTTCAAAGCAAGTGCAAGATTATTTAATTAGTCATGCAAGCCACTGAACGTTACACATAAGACAAAACAACTAAAGTATTTATTACTTTTAGAGCTATGTTAAACCCCGCTTGAGCTAAATATTCAATAAAGTGCACTGAGTGTTTAAGCACATTTTATTTTTTAATGTGCAAATGCTCGGTAAATTTTATTTGGTAGTCCTGAAAATCAGGACAAGGAGTCTTGCCTAACAGGCAACAAAACCCAAGTTTCATCAACTCTCAAGCTATCTGGAAGGCTGCAGTTGTGTTATGCCCAGGGGAAGACAAATTACCTGGGTCAACCCCACTTGCAAGAATATGTGGATCTAGTGATGTTGGATTTATTGCAGATTCTGAAAAATTAAATGCTCCATTTTCGTGCTTTCACCCAAGCTAACCTAGACCAGAGTTACGATTCTTGTATTGCAAACATTAAGGGCCAGATGGTACAGGTGGTTAATTATACGACTTGAGGTCACAAGTGGCTGGATGCAACTTCGAAGGGTCCCCACAATAACCGAGAGTACCTTTTCACAAAACAAAATCTAGTACTGTAATGCTCTGCCTGGAATAATGGTTTACTGCATGCAGGGAAGATTCTTTTCCCCATGAAAATGTACTGAGACTGTTTATGTTATGGCTTGAAGTTGTATATTCAGATTTAAAAAAAAAAACAATTACTTAAATGGATTTTGAGAGAAGGATGTGAAGAAAGTAAAAAAGGTAAAATCTCTCAGGTGAGATTTTTTGAAAGTCCCTTCTAACCGTGTAATGGCAAGGAAGGCCACAGTTGTTTGCAGGAACAAGAGTGTGATGGAGGTGGAATGGCAAACATCAAGGGCAGGAATGTATAAGCCCAAAAGTATAAGAACAGAGAGAGAACTAGGGCAAAGCCATGGAGAGCTTTGATGACAATGATAAGGAATTTAGATGTAGGAACACACAGGAATCCAATGTAAGAAAGTAACAGCTTGATCTTGTTGATTATATGAAGTGATAGTAATTCTGCTGCTTTATGACTTGTGGGACAATGATTAGAGACAAGATTTTTTTTTGGAGTTTTTGGACTACATTTCTCCATTTTGGAGTTCTACTTGAAATACACCTTCCAAACAACCCAAATGTGGTTCACCTGGGAGAAAGACTTCATCAAAAAGGCTTTGAGGCAGTTTCCTATCCAGAAAACAGCGCCCAGCTAGCATTGGGGCAGGAACAGGAAGCTTGGGTGGAGATAGCCTATCTCAGATTAATCTAAGTCCAGTCTAACTCCCATTTGATCCCTTAATTGTCTCAAATCTCTTATGGCCCCGCCCGCCATTCAGCTTCAAATCTGATCTATTTCTCCTTAACTTTCTTTTCTCCAGTTCTCTCCTCTTTCTTCTCTATGTTGTCTTTTACAACCTTTCTGAAATGGGTACTTTAAAGTGGCAAGTGATTGCTTACTTATTTGGGACTAAACTCCACTGAATCCAATCACTTTTGACTCAACACAATGTGGGTTAAAGCTTTAGGCTTCCTTGTATTCCGTCTTTGAAAAAAACAATAATTACGAAAAGAGGACAAAAGACAGATAATGAAGCAATTGTGTTGATTTGGCACAGTATTCTGCCATCTGTCTATTGTTAAGGTTGCTAGCAGAAATGCTGCTGCAAAATCTACTTCTTATGCCTTGTGTGCAGTCTGCTCATAATTTACCCATTGTTTAAAAGTCATGCAGATTTTGATTTGTCTGATTGGCTACTTCTCTGTTATCTGACTGTTGTTTCTCTGCAACACTTTTTGTTTCTCTCGTTCATGTACTTCCCACAGTATTTCCTAAGCTGGTTTTATGAGACATGATGAGAACTTTTCATTAGCTTCATTTGCGATGCTAAACACCAGAGATTCATTCAGTTATATTCATTCCATGGCATTCTATGCTTACCATATGAAGACGAGGCAAGGTGAGCTACATGCTGCAGGTTACATCCCCTGCTATGCTGCTGAAATATGGTGGCACAGTTCTGGAGTGTGTGTCTGCCACACTTAATATTAATTTTATTGAAGCAATAGATCCACCACTCCAACATTGTGCCCTCCAGATGTATTGGACTGTGCCTTCCATCATCTCCAGTCAGAATGGCCTTGCTGGCTGGGATGTTGGGAGATGTACTTGAGGACATCTCTAGTAGGTTTACTTGGCTCAGTCATAGAGAATATATTTTACGTGTAGGAAGTTCCAGATTCACTCTTTGGCAACTCCTGGGAAGGCTAGAAAGAAGTCTTGCCTAAAATCCCAGAGTCCATGTATTTTATTCTTTATTCTTTATTTAGAAATGAAATTAATACATAGTAGAATATGTGGTCTTCAAGATTTTTGGCAGAATGTATTTCTAGGCCTACCTAGCGATGTCTGAGAGTGAATTATTTAAAACTCTGGGCTTTTAAAAGGTAGTAAACATCATTTCTTAGCATCTTGAGGCATATCTTTTCTGTATGTGGGCTCCACTTGTATGCTCTCCCATTTTCATTATCATCTAAAATATTGGAAAGTCTCTGCAAGCCAGTATAAAAGGCTAGATGAATCAATAGTCTATGTCAGAATAGTACAGCTTCTTATGATCTTATGTTAATTTAATTGACTTTTAATTTCCATGTTCCTTTACCTATCAGCGCTTCTCACTTATACACTGATTGATCTTGTAAATACTTAAGTATTCTTGTACAGGGTTTGGATTTTTTTTTTTTTTGGTAAGTTTATGTGTTAAATTGTTAATGATATCCTATTTACAATAATTAAATAAAAACACCTAAGAACATTACCCAAGAAATACTGATGCGTGGCCCCTGAGGAAATAATGAATATAGCCGTCAGTGCAAATTAGTCCAGTACACCAAATTCCAAATTAGGGCAGGATGAACCGTTTCACATCCTAAAATAAGGGTAGTTAAGCAGATCCTCAAAAAATGAATGCTGTTCAGCACAGGGAATCTGATGTGTGAGAAACATGTGTCAAACATTTTCACTGAACATGCAGACTACCTGTATAATCTTTTGGAAACTGGTCATGGTGTGGACTTCCATATCAAAAAGATTACTTTCTAGTTTTTTTTTTTTTTTGAAAGACACACATAAATATGTGATATCTATAGATGCCAGTGATAAATAAAGAGCTGGCACAATGCACTCCACAATAAATATAGTGTCACGTCAGATAATGTACATGAGCATACAAGAGAAGGTCCTCTCTGAGATGCCAGAATCTGCTTTGGTTGAAAGCCATTTCTGCACACTGAGCACAGTCAAGATGTGTATTGTTGGTATGATTTGGGGTAACCTGCAGTACATTTGAGGTGTGTGTGCAGAGCATTATTCCTTTATTCTCTTGGCCCATATTTTTATTGGTGGGGGAAAAACTTGATGGTGCCTTGAATATGAAAATAGCTTTTGGTCAGGGTGGACTCTAGTATTTCCTGCATGTTCAGTTATATAATTTGAGGTGGCCACAAGCTTATTATGAGGAACAGTGTACCAGTTCTTTTTCTTTCTTTCTTTCTTTCTTTCTTTCTTTCTTTCTTTCTTTCTTTCTTTCTTTCTTTCTTTCTTTCTTTCTTTCTTTCTTTCTTTCTTTCTTTCTTTCTTTCTTTCTTTCTTTCTTTCTTTCTTTCTCTCTTTCTTTCTTTCTTTCTTTCTTGTCCAGTATTTCAGTATTTTGAAATAGAATTTCATGTCCAGCTTGTTTTAGGGTATGTTCAGCTGCTGCCGATTTTTCCCGTTGTTTTAGTCTGCAGTTTATCTCGTGTTCTTTGATTCTGGTGTGGATGCTTCATTTTGTGGTTCTAATGTATACCTGGCCACAACTGCAAGGTATCTCGTATACTCCTGCAGTGGTGAGGGGGTCCCTTCTGTCCTTTGCTGACTGTAACATTTGTTGTATTTTTGTGGTGGGTTTGAATACTGTTTGTAGGTTGTGTTTTTTCAAAGTTTCCCCATGCGGTCCATGACCCCTTTGATGTATGGCAGAAATACTTTATTTGTGGGTGGCTGTTTTTCTTCTTCAGTTTGGTGTTGCTTTCTTGATTTGATGGCTCTAAAATCTGTCACTGCCTCCATATCTTCCCCTTCTATTTGTCTGGAAGTGATGGGACCAGTGGCCATGATCTTAGGCTTTTTTTATGTTGAGCTTCTTGCCATCTCATGTTTGACCACATCCAGCTTACCAGGGTTCATAGATCTTATATTCCAGGTTCCTATGCAGTATTTTTCTTTGCAGCATCGGACTTTCCTTTCACTTCCAGGCACGTCCACAGCTGAGTGTCCTTTCGGCTTTGGCCCAACCACTTCATTAGCTCTGGAGCTACTCGTACTTGTCCTCCGCTCTTCCTCAGTAGCATGTTGGATGCCTTCTGACCTGAGGGGCTCATCTTCCAGCATCATATCTTTTAGCTGTTTGTTTCTGTCCATGGAGTTTTCTTGGCAAGGATACTGAAGTGGCTTGCCAGTTCCTGCTCCAAGTGGATCGTGTTTAGTCAGAACTCTCCACTGTGACCTGTCTGTCTTGGGTGTCGCTGCAAGGCCTAGCCCATAGCTTCTCTGAATTACTCAAGCCCCTTCACCATGACAAGGTGGCAATCTGTGAAGGGGGGGGGTAAAAGGATGCCACACTTTGAATAGCAAAGGGCAGCCTGAATGCTGATGACTCCAATGGCAGCAGTCAAGATGGTCTACAGGATACTCTCTTGTGCTCACTAACATTTACACTTGTCAAAAACAGCCCTGGCAATTGCTTTGCGTTTCAATGAGAAGTGGTTAACTGATGAAAAAAGAAATCAGCTTCTGGGATTTTCACTTGCTTTGTGTGACTTTGTGACCGGACCCTTCTCTTTGAGATGCTGGGGAGGTATTGGCCTGTCGGAGCAGACGATACTGGGCAAGAGAGACAGAAATATAAGGTAAGTTTATAATAACCCCACTTGCTGAGAATAACCCCACCCCCATCTACTATCAATATTTTTGGAGTTGCCTCCTGACCTTTCTACAAGCCGGTGTTAGAATCTAGTTTCAATTATCAAGGATGAAAACGTCTTCCTACCATGTAGTGTGTTACTTTTTTCACCCCTTGTAGATGTTGCTTGTGTCTCTCTCTGTCTGCAATTTTTGATTGGGGCCTGTGGTAGGCCCCAGAAGCAGAAGCAAAGAAAATCCTTGCAATTCTATAAAACATGCCTGGACTTTTATTTTTATGGAGTCCTCCCTTTGTGTTAAAATGTTTCTGTTCTGACGACGATCTCAGTGTAACAGTGATTGCAGTCATACTGCTTCAGTGGAAAAGCTTGCCTGTCATCTGGCTCCACTGGAGAACTTGAAACCTGTTATTTACATCTTGGCAAAACATGAATAATATATAGGTGTCAACATGCATGAGTTTTTGGTGTGGGTTTTTTATATGCTAGGGTACAGTTCTTTTTCAAACTTTTATATCAAGAATGGTTTTTAAGAATTCAAAAGAAACAATTCCACTATGTTTGTGTGGGGACACACACATTTGCAACAAAGTTTTGAAAACATTAATTATAATATTGATATAGCAATATAGCTAATCTTTTCTAGAAAATGGAATTGAGAAATGCCTCTTTCCCATCTACTTTTGATTCTCCAGACTCACTTTAAATTCTAAATAGCACAGCGACCCCTTGAAGAACCTCTGAAAAGCAGCAGAAAATAAAGCATTAAATGGTAACCAGAGGGAGCTTGTTCCAATCAATGTGATTTAAGGGAAGTTTAGAATAAAGTAAATGTTCTCATATATTTTAAATAATGCATAGTGCTGAAAATTAATAGGAAGCAATAATTCAATCAAAATGGTTGCATTCACTTCATAAACCTCTCAAAACATAGTGGGAGTAGATTAGGAATGACAGCAAAGGTTGAACAGTATTATCAGTACGTCCCCCTCCCACATTGTAGTACATGTACATGTTGTGGTACGTCAAAAACAAGAATATAGACACATTTTTCAATGGCCAAAGGTCAAAACTAAAGTTTGCACATAGTGGAATCCTCCTATATAAAATGTACCTATTATTAGTCTATGAAGCCCACCTATAAACCTTCAACTGGAACTGCCATTCCTTTTACAGTATTTTATTTTTTGTTAAGATTTTAGTAAGCGAATCATGTTCCAATTAACTGCATAGATAAATTTCATAAAGTGACACATCTTCTATTAAGTATAACTAGGGCTAGATGTTTTCATTAGTACAATCAGTTTTAAGAATTATTAATTATTTGCCTTACTAAGAATTGTTTAATCAGTTTTCAGCTTTGCAATTCAATTATACCCATGTTTACTCAAGAGGCATGTTGTTGTTTAGTCATTAAGTTGTTTCCGACTCTTCGTGACCCCATGAACCAGAGCACGCCAGGCCCTCCTGTCTTCCACTGCCTCCTGGAGTTGGGTCACATTCATGTTCGTAGCTTCGATGACACTGTCCAACCATCTCGTCCTCTGTCGTCCCCTTCTCCTCTTGCCTTCACACTTTCCCAACATCAGGATCTTTTCCAGGGAGTCTTCTCTTCTCATGAGATGGCCAAAGTATTGGAGCCTCAACTTTAGGATCTGTCCTTCCAGTGAGCACTCAGGGTTGATTTCTTTTAGAATGGATAGATTTGATCTCCTTGCAGTCCAAGGGACTCTCAAGAGTCTCCTCCAGCACCACAATTCAAAAGCATACTCAAGAGGCTTACTTCCCAGTTAAGTATCTGTATGATTTCTAGCTTTTATTGTACTAGTGGAGGCTCTACTCTTGAGTCGTACGATTTGCCCTAAAAAAAAAAACCAGGGTAAATTTGTGCTGTTATTGATTAGGTAATTTCAGGAGGTGGAGGCTGGTTTCACACAGTGTACTGAATTCTTTGAAGCAGGAAGTGGGTTTCGACACATCATCCCAACTCCAACCAGCTTGCACATGTTCAGTGCATGTAGAATTGTTTCCACAAGGTACACTTTGTGAACACTCACTAGGTAGAGTGGTAAAGTGACTGATTGCAAGGAAAGAATCCTAAATTTGTAGTAGGGTACCCAGGGAATATAACTGTTATATTTTTTCATTGACCTGTAGTTCAGGTTCAGTGACAACAGAAAATATTCCATTTTTGTTCTGATTCAGGAATGAAGGTTCAGTAATAATTTTATCATACATAACAGAATATTAAAAAATATTCCTATTCATTTTTTATTTACACAGATATTGCAATGGAACACCTGTGTTTCCTGGATATATGTGATTTCTCTTTTTGGTTCTTACAATTGCCGCAATTCAGTTGTATGCAGTGCCTGACTTTTTTATTTAAAAAATTACAGCATTAAATATATCTATAGAACAATTGTGAACTATGTCATAGCATAATAAATCATGAAGTTTAGCAGAAGCAGAAAGACCAGGGCTAGGATGAGCATCTACCGTATCTCTGCCATGTTTTTCCTGCTAAGTTAACAGAGAGGTTTTTTCTGAGTTACCAATACAAATTGGCAGATTTGCTCCCCTCAACAAATAAGTAGAATTCCATGACACTTACTATGACAGACAGACATACAAGTGATTTGACATATTGGAAAATGTCCTTGTCTGATGCTCAGTTTGTCTTTAAGGCCTTGGCATTGGGCAGCACTGCTTCTGGCGGATGATTTTGGTGGCATCAAAGGGTAAGACGTTGTTAATTATCATCCTTTTATTGTGGTCAGGGAGAAGAAGAGCAACTTGTGGTATTTTTTTATTTTGTCTGAGGCACCAAAATAATTTGCATATTTGTGCACTTCAGCTTGAGGGAGGTACCATTGCCTATTACACATCAGGCAGGCAAAAGTCAAGGACTAGCCCTCTTTTTGCTGCTGTTGCCTTTGTTCTTCCCAAGCTGTAAATACCTTCTTCTAATAAACAAGGTTACCTATTGTTGGCTGAATTTCAATCCAGCAAGTTTTATTTTAATTTCCGGGAACTAAAGGAAACTCCAGGATGCAATTCAGATGCATGTGAGCTTTGAAATAGTCTTGAGATTCAGATTGTGTAAGGCATCTTCCTTTTATTTGGGGCCTAATTGAATGATTCATATATAACCCTGATTCAAGATGGGGACAAATCAGAAAAATTGTAATTCATTTTGATTCATGATTCATTGGATGAATCATGAATTATGAATTAACATTTTTTCCTGACAATTGATGAATTGATTGATTTTGGATTTTAAACCCTATAAAATGGCCCACCAAGCACTTAGAGACATCAAATTTGTAGGAAAGGTTTCCACGACTCTCTTCTACAAGCCCTGCAAACCTGGTAAAGATTGGGTTTCAGGCATCCAAGTTACACACCAACAAATTGCCCCCCCTCCCAGGGAAAGTCCCCTTTAGCAGTTTGCTTGGAGAAACTCAATCTTCACCAAACCTGGAGAGATTGTAGAGGAAAGTCAGGGGAAGCTTCTCAGTGTTTTTGATGTCTCTAGGTGCCTGGGGGCATTTTATAACTAAACAAATCAATGAATCAAAATTGCTTTAAAATCACTAATTCGTATTCATCAGGGGCATTGAATTGTACAAAATATTAGTGATTTTAAAAAATGAATTTGATGATTCATTTGATGATTTCCATTGGAAAGCAACAATGGCCTTGAACTGTTCTGCATTTTAAAAGTACTTGAAATTCTGAAACTTGGTATGCCTTCAGAGATGATAAACACATGCAAATTGCAGGCAAGTAAGTCCGATGGTGTTTGAACTAGCAACCTTTATTATTATTATTTTCATTTTTGAGTGTGCTGCCTTGATGCACAGGGATTGTATTGGTGTTGCTTATGCACTCAGGCAGAGTACATGCATACAAATAAATAAATACATGGTACAGAGAGACATGAGAAAAAAGATGAAAAAAACACACAATTTAAACCCATTAGAAAAATACAAATAATAAGATTACTATTAAAATAATACTGGGATGAGCACAGAGGCTCATTCAAATAACAAACCTATGCTAGAATCTTGTTGCCAGTTTACACTTTCATAAGGGAAATTGTGTAAGCAGTGGCAGCAATTTACTGTTTATTAACAAGTTTCTGGTTGTGTTTTCGTGTGACTGCCCAGTTGTGTGATTGGGCAAATGGTCAGAAACTCAACAACTATCTCATTAAAAGCTCTCCACAATGGTGCGGAGCTACTGGAATGAGGAGACGCCCAGCGGGTGCAAGCCACTCCTCCTCTCTGAATTACAGCAAAAGAGGTTTAGCAGAGGGGAGGGGAAATAGGGGACCCAGGGGATGCTGTGCACTTAGGGTCTTGAGGCTCAGCTGGAGGGTGGCCTCTGGGCTTGCTGGCGTGGATGGCCAAGACGATGCTGTGCTGTAAGACAGCATCCTTTCAGCCCAGGAACTCTCTGGGAAGAGATCTGGACCAGTCAGTCGGGATTGGCGCTGGTTCCAGACCTGTTTTGCAGGATGGCAGGCCCCCTTGTGAAAGGGGAAGTTCAAGTTTTAATACGTTAAAAAAGTTGTGTCCCTAGTTTAACCCATATATGATGTCTCGTCTCGTTATTCCTGGCTGGGTGGCCAATGAGAGGCAATTTGCCAGTAAGATGTACATAATTTTCTTATACAAGTGTAAATTGGTCATAGGATTCTGGCCATACAGTAAGGAAGGATGGAACTGGACTGGTGAAGGATTAGGAAAGGGGGGGGGGGTTGGAAGTATTTGTAAGATGAAGAAAGGGAAATGCAAACTTCAAACAGCAAATAGTGAAGGAATGCCATCCCTTTCTTCAAGCACTGTGATAGGAATGTGGGCGAGCTTTTAGCTAAGACTGGGAGCTAAAGCTGCCAGTAACAACTCTCCCTTTGCTCTTGCCATCTTGGTGCTTGTCATTTGGTTTTTGCACATTTTTGGAACACACTGCTTACTTTTCTTTCATTGTCTAAATTGCCAGATTGGTTTAAAAAGTGATTTGAACTGTTCTAATCAGTTCTGATTCAGAACCCAATTCAGACCGAACTGATCTCATTCAAAACTATTCTGAATTGATTAGATTTGGTTTGGGATTCACAATTGCTACCACAGCTCTTCCTGAACTTTACTGTAGTTGTGGTCACAAAATTCCAGAGTTCCATGTGTTCCAGAGGTGTTAGGAAAAGTAAAGTAAGGTCAAGGAGGGAAATGTTGGTAAAGGTTATTTCTCATATACATAATTCTGATAGGTGTTGTTTCCCCTTGTGTTTCCTCATATGACAGTGAGCTACAGATGAAAATGGTAAACAAATGCAGATGGTAATAGCCTGAGGGGAAAAGAGAGATGCTTATACCTAAAAGGAGAAAATAAATGCGGAATACCTTGTTAGGCACACTATTTCAAATATTGCTCGGGATTATGCCTTTTATTTCTCTAGTATAAAATAGTAGAGAAAGCGAATGACTCCAGAAGTAAAACAAAATCTGCTATTGAAATGTTGCATATTAACAGGAGTCATTATAAAGAATTAGTAGTCTACTCCACTGGGTCTTAACCTTGGGTTACTCAGGAGTTTTGGACTGCAACTCCCAGAAGCCTTCACCACCAGCTTTGCTGGCCGGGGTTTCTGGGAGTTGCAGTTCAAAAGCATCCGAGTAACAAAGGTTAAGAACCACTGGTCTACCCCACGCTATCCAGGCTTTCTTCTCATTCGGAATTTATGGTGAAATTCTCAGATTCAGGCAGTGCCCACACTGTCAGTTGCTTGATCTAGATAGACAAGAGTTATGCATTTTACTTTTTGAGGAAAACTTACCTCAGAGAGAGCAGTTTGACAGCCAATGGCACAGTCAAACAGCCTGTTTGAAAAGATAACACCCCCCCCCCCCAAAAAAACCCCACAAGCTTTTTTCTTAGCAGGAAGGCTATTCATGCCACATCACTTATCTGAAGTTTAACTTCTTGGAGAAATCAAAGATGTCATACAGTTTCTAAATATTTACTCACCTGGGTACGAAGACAAGAAAATTTTCCAACATTGTTTTTTTCACTCATACTATTCACTTTTTGACATGTAAACCATTTTTTAAATGAATATGTTAGGAACGGTCCATTTTAACTGGCAATACACAGGTTCTACTGAGGTGTTCTGAACGGGAACAAATGAATGTAGAAGGAAGGGGGAGTATTGCAGTCCCCTCTCATCCTTCCTTCATTCAGAGAAACATCCGAAGACTTTTGTATATGTGAAGCCTCCCCGTATAATTCTGAGTGCTGATTTACTGTGTCCAAGACAGCACAGAGAGCCTCCACATTTCAGGAAGCGCTGTATCTCTGACTGTTGATCACCACCTGTGGAGAGAGTGGGCAGGAGTGCGCCATTACCCCCACCCAGCATGTTTAGTTCTACTCATTCTACTTCTACGGGTTTAGCTGAACACAGCTAAATTGGGGGAAATAGATTTTCTTTACTTCCACAAGGTGACTTCTTTGTTCTCCTTATTTTGAGTTGTATTCCAGTCACATACACATATTACATTTGGTATACAATCACTATGCTGCTTACAAAAGGGGTGTGGGAATGTGCTTACTGGACCAACAAACTGTATATGCCTATAAACATACAATTTGTATGTGTGCTAAGTTTTGTGTGCACCTTATATTGAGCATGCATAGTGTGCCTGCCTGCTCCCTCCAGTATACACATTCACTATATACAGTTGTTGTGAGTTTGAAATTAGCAGGCTTAAACTACCCTTGTTGATAGCCACTGATTCTCCGCTGCATATCAGTGATATTGGCCAAAATCCTGTTTGTTGAACCCTCTGGCATGATACCATCAGTGTTAATTTTCAGCTGCAAATTGACTACAGTTAAGAAGTTAGCATAGCCATTTCCTATTGTGCATCAGTTGTGTGACACAGAGTGCAACAAAAATGCCTATGCTGACTTCTTAACTTGCAGCAGTAAGCCACTGAAAGTCACACTGATGTAGGGTTGCCAGATGTCAGGCAAAAGGAGGACATGTCCTCCTTTTTAGCCTAATGTCCTCCGTCCATCAGGCAAAGATAAAAACCTTTAAAATGTCAGGCTTTTGTATATTTTATGTTACAATTGTGGATCGGAGGGGGAGAAGTGGAAGGACATCCCTTCCCCATGTCTTTCTTTGCTCGCTTCCACTGCGGCGACAGCTGCTCGGCGATCCACCACGCCTGCCCAGCTCACATGGAGCCCAGAAAGGCAGCATGAATGGAGCGCCGCCTGCTGAGTCAGGCAGGAGCAAGCAGCGCCCAAGCGCATTGATGGGAAAGCAAGTGCCTGGACTGTGTGTGTTTAAAGTCCCCCTGTCAGGGACTCCAGCTCACACACTTCACATCTTTGAACTTATGACCTTCAGGGGAGGGGAGCTGCCTCATTCAGTTTTCCTCGGTGCCGCTTTTCCCCTTCCTGCGCCGGAGCCTTGTTTGGGCGCCCAGATTAGCAAGGTTGCCTCTGAGCCTGTGCAGAGTGCGACTGGCCAGGGGATCCTGCAGCCGGGCTGGGGTGGGTTTGGGTACAACTGACTGTTTAAATAATGTTTATTTTTGGTATTTTTTTGTGGGGGAAGCCTCCATTTAATTTATTTTTATTTTTTAACATGACTGTTTCTTGGTTGGTTCACTAAGAGACACTTATTGGCAGCTATTGCAATAAAATTGTATTGATTGTGGGTTTATGCTGGAACAATTCAAATGAAACATTCAATATGTCCTCCTTTGTCCTTTTTATCTTTCTATGTCCTCCTTCTGGTACCCATGTATCTGGCAACCCTACACTGATGCCATTTCTCTCTCCCTCCAGGCTGAGGCAAATCTTCAAATGGCACTGCCATACCCCCAAATCAAGTTGTACAGTCCCCTAGGCAAGCCAGATTATTTTGGTACACACACATGCAGAAACCTTTATTGGCATTACAGGGTACAGGGAGTACACAAGATAGTTACATTCCAATACCGGGTGGGGGGAAGGGTGAGGTTGGGATTATAGTAAACTAGGTTCAGAGAGATTTACAGAGGGTTTAGGGTAGGGGGAGGGGGGGAGGGGAGGTCTTCATAACAGTAAGAAGAAAGTCAGCAACTTGGCTAGTGATAAAAGGCGAGAAATCACTCAGGAGTATGGGGGTAAAGTCGGGGAAAAAAGGGGAGAGGGAAGAGAGGAGTGGGCCTAGTAGCCGCTTACGGGGGATGTTGTGGGATGGGCACCGGAGTAAGATGTGGTCCAAGGAGTCGGGTTCGGATGCACAAGAGTGACACAATCTGTTGGGGCGGGGGATTCGAGTGAATCTCCCAAGATGGGCTGCAGATGGGAAGATATTCAGCCTAGCGAGCATAAAAGCTCGTCTTTTTTGAGGATTGGACAATTGGTTAAAATAATTGGAGGGGCGGCCAAGGGAGGGGGATAGGCCAAAAGCAAGAGGAGAGCAGGTGGGGTTCAATTGGGAGAATAGGGTTGCATGTTCAAGGTCAAAAAGGTTGGATCTAATGATTTGATATGCTGAGTTGAGGTTCATGTCGGCGAGAGTTTCGACAGAGAGAGATAATGACAGTAGTTTGGCTTCTATGAAGTGAAACCACGTAGAAGTATAGGGGTCCTTTAATAGATCTTGTAGGATCGAGTCAGAGGGGGTTAGGAGGTGAGTTCTGAGCCAGAACTTGAAGGTGGTGGTCCAGGCTAGGGTAGAGGGTAAGTGAATACCCAGTTCTAGAGTAATGGTGGAAAGTCTGATAAGATTAGGGATCCCAAGGATTTTCCTAAGAAAGGAGGCAGCCACCTTATCAATTTCAGAGTTTGCTGCCTCGATCCAAATTGGGACTCCATAAAGTAGCTGGGAAATTGTCTTGGAATATAAAATTTTGGTGGCAGCAGGTACATACTGATTACCAGAATGAAAGTGAAAACGGGAAATTGCACTGAGGGAGAGAGAGGAAGAAGCGATTGCGGAGGTGCGGTGTGGGCTCCATGAGTGGAAAAGAATCCCCAAGTATCTGAAGGTCTGGACCTGTTGGTATGTGGAGTTGCCAATTCTCCAGGGAGACGGGGCCCAGGATTTGCCAAAAACCAGTATTTTGGTTTTCTCTGAATTTATGGTTAGGTCGTTGCTGGAACAGTATTGTTGAAAGGAGAGGAGGAGCTTGCGGAGGCCCAATTTAGTGATAGAGAGGAGAAGGGCGTCATCCGCATACATAAGAAGAGGGGTAGACGAGTTGTTTAGAGCAGGGGGGGAAAGGTCAGTGCCAGTTAGGGAGGAAGGGAGGTCAGCGAGGAAGAGGTTGAATAGGAGGGGGGCTAGGATACATCCCTGGCGTACGCCCTTGGTGACAGGGATATTATCTGTCAGGGTGCCAGCACGGTCGATCCTGATTCGGCATGTATTGGAGGAATGTAACCGCTGTATTAGAAACAGGAGGCGTTGATCAATCCCCCAGTTGGAAAGTTTCCTCCAAAGTAAGTCTCTATTGACCGAATCAAATGCGCCTTTGAGATCGATAAAGGCTGAGTACATTTTGGCACCATAGTGTTTAGTGTATTTGTTAATCAGGAAGGAGAGTGTGAGAGTATGATCCAGGGTGGAGGCGCCTGGGCGGAAGCCAATCTGTTCTTTACCGGGGAGTCCAATAGCAGAGGACCAAGAGGTGAGTTTCGAAAGGAGATATTTGGAGTATAGTTTTCCTATAAAGGATAGGAGACTGATGGGTCTGTAATTGTTTGGGAGGGAGGGGTCACCTTTTTTGAAAATTGGAACGATAGTTGAGGAGAGCCAGGGAGAGGGAATAAGGCCGGAATTATTGATAAGAGTAAAGAGGTTAGAAAGGAAGGGGGACCACCATGAGGGGTTGTTGAGTAGAAATTCGGGGAGGATACCATCTGGGCCAGGGGCTTTCCGGGGTTTCAGGGAGGAAATCAGCTCAGTGATTTCTTCTGGGGTAACCGGGGGCCAGGGTGGGAGGTTGGGAGGAGGGGCAGAATTGGTTAGAGTAGAGCGAGAGGAAGTAAAGGTTGTAGAGAAATGCTCCATCCAAGCAGAAGCTGGTATGAGAGTCGATGGGCAGGGGGCAGCAAAAGGAGATGAGCGGGAGACCAGGGCCCAGAATTGTTTATGGTTATTGGTTTGGATTGCGTGATATAGTAGGTTCCAGCTTTGTTGAGCCGCAGAGTGTTTCTTGGATTCTAGAAAGGAAGTGCAGGCTTTCCTGAGTGAGAAATAGAGGTTCAGCCTGTCGGGGGACGGGTTGGGTTGAAGTGAGCGGAAGAATTGTCTGATGAATTTTTTTGCAGCCCAGCAGTCTGCATCAAACCAAGAAGAGGTTGGGAGTTGGGAGTGGGGTGTAGGGGAGGGACGCAGAGTGGGGGAAGCTCTCAAGTTTTCAGTTAGTGAATGCATGAGAAGTTCGTAAGAAGCAATAGCGGAGGAGGGTGAGTGAGTGGATGCAAGGTCCTGAGATAAAATTGATATCCCAGGGCTTGAAGTCCATTGGGAAAAGATGGCAGCAAGTTTAGGGGTCCATTTGCGGATATGCATAGGGGACGGGGAGGAGGGTACAGGACGCTGGGGAGAGGAAGGGAGCAGGAGTTTCAAAGAGATTGGAGAGTGGTCACTGTCAGCACGGGATTGGACAGCGAAATCAGAAATAAGAGGAAGAATATCCGGGGTAACGAGGGCATAGTCGATGACACTGGCCCCTCTGTAAGAGAAGTGGGTTAGTTTGCCCGGGAAATCACTGGGCTGAGATCCATTAAGGATGTGAAGATTGAATTCTAAACATAAACTGATCAGCAGAGGGGTATGTTGGTTAAATGAAGGGTCGAGTGAGAGTCTGGGGTCTAGGAGGGAGGGGGGGATAGAGTCGTCCCAGATCCAGTTCAGGTGGGAGACGAGGGATGGGTTGTCTGGGCCTAATCTGGAGTTGAAGTCCCCTAACAGAGCTAGGCTGGCAGAGGGGTTGGTCCGGAGGTAGTCTAACAGGAAGGTTTTGATGTCTTCCCACAATGGGAGGGAAACGGGGGAAGGGGGGGGAATGTAGATATTAAGGATGAGTAACTTATGGTTAGGGGTGAGTAATTGAATGGGTTGAAAAAAAGAAGACTGAGTGGGGAGGCAAGTAACAAGTTGTGAGAGGGGGGGACTGAATAGGCAGCAGAGGCCCACACAGGGGCGTCCTTTCTGTTGGTACTTGAATGCTGGGGTGAAGAAGGAGGAGAAGCCCGGGAGCTGAGGAGGGGTTAGTGACCAGGTTTCTTGGAGGAAAATTAAATCGAAGGAGGAGAGGTAAGCAATAAGATCGGAATGACCACTTTTCCCACGCCATCCACAGATGTTCCAGCTTAAGAGATTAAGGCAATACGGGGATGGCGGGGGGGGGGGAAGAATGGGGAGGGTTGAGTAGTCAGAGGTTGCGATCAGGGTTAGTCAAAGGGGCAGAGGGGGTTATACTATTAAGAGCTGTGGTAGGGGTTATGGGATCAGAGCATGGGGAGGGGAAGGATTGGGATGGAGCGTCAGTAGGGAAAGGGGAGTCAACCGAGGCACCTCTCTTCACAATGCAGATAGGGGAAAGGGGGATGGGGATATGCGTGGGGAGGAGAGGGGAAGGGGGAGGGGAATCATGGGCAGCTAGGGAAGGATTGGGGTTAGGGGTCAGAAGGGTGGCAGGGGAGGGGATTAGGGGTCGAGCTGGTGAAAGGTTTGCAGAGCATTCAGGGTTAATAAGAGGCACGTTGTCCAGTACTGTATGGGTTCCTGCTGTGGGAGTGAGGGGAGGGGGCAGGGGGGAAAATTCAGGCTCGGTGGGAGGGGGGGTGGGGGGGTCAGTCTGAACTGAGTAGGTATTCTGGGGGGAAGTAGTTTTCGGTGTTGGCCTCTCTGGGTGGGGAAGGTTCGGCAAGAGTTCAGAGACGGTAGAATTCCGGAAGAAGCGGTGGGGACGTATCCCTTTTCTGATTATTTTGGTACCTGACATAGAAAATGTCACAAGACTGTCCCCCTCCCTAGAAATAAAAGTACAACATTTTTTTAAAACTTCAAATCTGATGCCCCCTTTATAACACTCAAATCTGTTGCCTAAGGCATCCACTTCTGTCTGTCTAATGATAGGACTACCCTTGACCATTCTTTCTTCTTTTGTAAGAATATGCTATCATGCAAGCTTTCTGCAACTCCCTGGCCCATTAACTATGCTGGCTTGCTCCAAAATTTGGGGGAGCTGCCAAAGCCATTCTCAAGGGATTTGTGCACCATGTTCCTCTCCTTCAGCTCATGATGCTACTGTATTTCATTTGAACATCCATTAATAAGTGAAAGATCAGCATAGCAATTCATGCCAGCATATGTAGAAAGCTGTTACACAAGTAAGTAAGTCTATTTGTAGCAAATATGGCTATATGAACACATCCACATAAAAAAACAGGTGGTCTTAGGAACACCTCTCATATGTTGCCATGGGAAGTGAAGTTGATGTAGCCATGTCCTCCAACAAGAATACAACTTGTTTGTTTGCTGAATTTATGTTCCTCTTCTTCCTACCACACATTTAGAGGCATGTACATGGCCTTTCCAGGTAGCTTCTCTTTCAAGCATTGCCCCCAGTTTTGTTGCATGTAGAGAGGAAAGGCTTTGTCAGGTAGTCTTGCAATGGCAATTATTCAAGATGGACCAATCTTGACAGTACCCATCTCTTGCCTCTAGAGAAAGCTAACCAAGTGATGGAAAGGATGGTGATGGAAGAGTATGAGTAAGACAATAGAAACAATGACAATTAGAAGAGTAGTGACATCTTCCCACCCCAAACAGAAATACATATAAGCTACTCTAGAAGAAGGAGTTACATGTCTTTGTCATCCTGAGACTGAGCTGCACACTTGACAGCATGGGTTCCTATAGTGACCATGTTTCATACTACATAGAGGACAGTCATCTATTTGAATGTGTCCCCTCTCTGAAGGCTGTCCAGTCCTGTCTGTTTAGAGATAACAACCATAAAAAGTGCTAAATGCACAAGGACCACCCTACATGACAGGGTTCAGATGTCCGGATGCCCTTTCATAATCACTGAATCTATCAACACAAGTAACTAGTATGTTCACTAGATCACATCTTCTGCAGAACATAAAGTCTGAGGTGTGCAGCAAATATTTACTAGAAAGGAAATTTAAATTATGTGGGCCCTGTTGGATGTTATTTGCCTAGCTACAGTTTTTCTGTTTCAGTGATCTTCTCAGGCCAGGCTCTTCTGTGTAGCCATCCTGAGAGAGGCACAAAAGTAATCTACTATAGGTAGGGCCTTCTTGACAGTGGCACCAAGGTTGTGGAATCAACTGTCAAAGGCGATACACCTCCCACCCCTGGTACTTCTTTAGGAGACAGTTAAAAACACTACTTTTCAGGGAGGCCTTTCACATCAACCCGAGTTGAAGTTTCACTTCAGTTTGAAAATTGGTACCATTGGCTGTTATGTTCTTTTAGACTATGATTTTGGTATTTATGTTTTATTTAGTATTTATTGCTTTGTGTAGTTTGTTTTAACTTTTTGCAAACTGCCCAGAATAGTGCTTTGGCACTAATGGGGTGGTATATAACTAACTAACTAACTAACTAACTAACTAACTAACTAACTAACTAACTAACTAACTAACTAACTAACTAACTAACTAACTAACTAACTAACTAACTAACTAACTTAACTCAGACCAGACAGAAGTTGGTCTGGAAAGCACAGATATGGTGAAGGTAGGATTTAGGGTGGGTCCCCCCTTTCTATTTCTCACTGCCTAGTTAAACATGATCATTATTCTAATGAGGTCAAGTTTCCATGAGCACATAATGCCAGTCCTTAACATCTGCTCTGGCTCTCTGCTCTCTGCTGGGAACAATCAAAGAGCCCTGTATTAACTGTGGTGCTGTGAAGGCAGGACTTTGAGGCAGACGTCCAGAGTCTCACTCAACGGAATGAGCAGGAAGGTTGCCAATTGCAGCAGGCTTGACTTTTCACATTCTGAAGAAAGTGACTTCAAATCTTGGAACATGACTATTTAGAAGCAATTATTTTAGGTACTCATTATAAACTAAAACAACAACAAAAAACCACACACCTCATTGCAGTAAATGTTTTGGGAGTATTTTCTTAATACAATGTTTTGTGTTACTAGTAGTTTTGAAATCGAGTGCAATATTGCTACTTATCTGATTGATACAGGGTGATGAGGGATTTACTGCTTCCATTAAAACAAGGGCACCACATTTCTCAGGGCACCACAGGACTCTGCCTGCTGATAGGATAGACAAGATGGGGGATTCTAACCTCTCGAGGAAGTATGGCTGGAGCACCATGCTGACCACAACCTATGGCCAGCCATAGACAGAGTGTGACTGTCATACTGACCATAAAGAGACAGGGTCCTGCACTGATCTGAGTGTCATGGGACCTTTGTTTTAAACAAAACAGAACAGAACAAAACCAAGCCCTCCAGATACCTTGCATTGCTAAGGTAACCAATAACCTTAGCTATAATAACACTATCCCCATTCTATCAAAATAACATGTAACAGTGTGTAAACATTATTCACTTTACTACACACACACACCCCAAATATCCATCTTGGCAGTTGTTATATCACACAAGAAATGTTGTTCTGCTCTTGTTGCCACCTCATTTTTTTTTACAGCTGAGATTGTTGCTTGCACCATAATGCTTCCAAACTGGAAGTGAAGTAATGCACATTACCACCTAGAAAGGAATAAAACTTTAAATTCCCAAGTCTAAAAAACCACATCTAATTACATGGTAGTAGGAGAGTACTATGTAGTAGTGGCTCTTCAAGGTCTTTGGCACACCTTTTGCAGTCTTGCCAGGAAACGTTTTCTAATTAAGGGGCCTTGCTGATCCATTTGAAGGTGGGATTTGTAACATGCAAAGCACATTCTCTGTTGGTGTTCATTGTGAAAGTTTTATGAAGTTTAGTCTAATGAAGACCCAGAGGGCTATGAAGAAATTTAAATCATTAAGATAAAATCAGGAGAAGGCTGATCAAATGAACCATGAAATACAGATTTATTTCAAAGGAGCATGTGTGAGATTTTCGTCCAGTGAGGTAAGGAGGAAGGAGGAAGAAGCTAAGCAGCTGGAGCACGGTGGATGCACAGAAGACATTTATCTACAGAGATTTTCAATTAGAACATAATCCACTAGTAGTTTTACATGTGGGCTAAATCAAATGTCAGTCTCAATAAACCTGTAGAAGTCAATGGCCAGAATCCTATCCTATTGGTTTCATCTATGGTTTGCGTAACTTGTTGCTACCAATTGACGAGATACTGGGCCATATCTTGGAACACTCTATTTGTTGCTGTCTAATGGGGCTTTAGTTGCCCATTGATTTGGATTAGTTTACCCACATGATGTTAGTGCAAACTGAAATCGAACCTTCCCTGAGCCTTCCCATTTCAGCATTACTTTACTTTGCTTAGGAGCTAGGTTTTCTTTTTCTTTCTTTTTTTTGTGGGGGAGGGAGGTAGCCCAGGTGATTCCAGATCTGTTATCTCTATCGGTCCTCTTTACTTGGAGAATCCTGATTCCTCTGTGTGTGTTTGTATATGTATGTGTACAACTAGAACCAGCCCTGACATCAACTATGGGAGTATTCTCCTCAACACTGACCATGGCTGCCTCTAGCTGTCTCTCTAAGGGGGAGGGAAGTAGGGGTGTTCTCCCCAACATGGCTGCCTCTTGCCCTTTGCCTCATGCCCTGACTGTAATAGCTCCAAGCTGTCCTTCAAGCTCCGAAGACTTTTCTCCCCATTACGAAGAAACTCACACTCATAAAAACTGGCAGCTTCCACTTCTAAATTAGGCTGTATCAAGAGACAAGGGATGAAGACAGGACAGAGAATGGAGAGGGCATGAGAAGGAAGGAGGGGGCATGTGTGGAAGCCAGATTGCATTCAAGGAAAAAATGTGATTCTGGATGTGTGGGAAAGAGACCACAGTTCTAACCGCATCAGGCTGAGTCACATACCTGACTAGATGGGCCCTCATAAAAAGGCAAAATTAAAGCAAAGAACAATAAGTATATAAATATTAAAACAAAACAAATATCACTCTGAGAAATGGAAAACACAAAAATGGAAAACACAGTAACACTAAAAATCCAAGCAAAGCAGTAATGCATAACAATCCATCTAAAAATCACACACAGGTAGCTAGTTACTGAGGGAAGATTTGCCTGAAGAGAAAGGTCTTTGCCTGCTTACTGAAGGATAGCAAAGATGGGCCTAGTCTGGCCTCCTATGGGAGGGAGTTCCAAAGTCTGGGAGCAGCAACAGAGAAGGTTCTCTCTTGTGTCCCCATCAGACACACCTGTGAGGGTGGAGGGACTGAGAGAAAGGCCTCTCCTGATTATCTTAACACCGTAGCTGTCTCGTAATGGGAGATACAGTCATTGAGATAGCTTGGACCATGACCATTAAGGGCTTTTTATGTTAAGTATCAGATTTATTATGTTCTCTGCAGCCAAAGAAAGAGAGCTTTATACAGCAAAAACAAGACCTGGAGCTGATTGTAGCTCTGATCATCAGCTTCTCATAGCAAAACTCAAGCTTAAACTGAAGAGAGTAGGAAAAACCACTGGGCCACTCAGGTATAATCTAAACCAAATCCCTTATGAATATACAAGTAAAGAACAGATTTAAGGAACTAAATGACAGTGTCATCGAAGCTATCAATATGAATTTGACTAAATTCTGGGAGGCAGTGGAAGACAGGCGGTGTGCTCTGGTCCATGGGGTCACGAAGAGTTGGACAGGACTTGACTAAACAACAACAATGTTAAAACCAGCACTTTAAATTATGCCCAGAAATGGATTGGCAGCCAGTGGAGCTGGTGTAACGGGGGGGGGGGGGTCATGTGATCTCTGTAGCCAGCCCTAGTCAGCAATCTGGCTGCTGCATTTTGGACCTGCTGAAGTTTCCTGACACTTTCCATTGGCAGCCCCACATAGAGCGTGTTACAGTAATCCAGCCCGGAAGTAACAAGGGTATGTGTCACAACAAAAGGGCTTTGAACAATATTTCTTGTGACTAACATATCCCATTCTTTTTTAATAGGTCTGGTATAATTATGATCAACTTTGGATTAAGTTTGTTTGCGTCTCATAGAATTCTCTCCAGAAAGGTACAGTATATTAGAATGTGATCATGTTCCTGTAGATAGATATACTGCTGATTCCTTCACTGCCTTTACAGTCATCCTGTTGGCTCCTATGAAATGAATACATTTACTTCAAATGACAACATTTTGTAATGGATAATAAACAGTTTCAACTTTAAATGCACTCTATTCAGGTTGCATATTGGTCTAGAAAGTGTTAGGGAAATTGGATTTACAAAATTTAACACAAATGCAATTCAATACAAGGCATTCAGGGGTTGTTCCCTAAAATGCCTGAAGCATCACATCTGGAACTAGGAAATATATCTAGCTGCAAGAAGGTAACAAAATATACATGAGAGAAGACTATCATACAAAATGCACAATTGTTTCTGCACAGCACAGTGACAATTGCACCTGAAGCTTGCCGATGTATTGCACATTCTTCTGTTGTACTCATCAGCTAGACGTTTATTCCCAGTCTGTACTAAAATGCAGCACACAGGACATTATCTATTACAATCATACTTCCAGCAACTACGTTTGTTTCTCAATTAGCCCATCTCTTGGCAATAAATTAATCTCTCTCAGACAGACAACCTGTGGCTGAAACACAATACTCATTTCAATTTGGTTTTATTGCTTTGGAAATGTGGACATCTTTGACCTGATGCAAGTGAGCGAGGTGACTTGCTTGGTTTCTTTGGTCTAATCCAGATGTATTCAACCATGTGATTTCTACATTTTGCAAAACTTGACAGCAATTGCAGTGCTTTGCATTTGAAAGAAGTTACATAGTGGTTTTGAAGGTGGGGTGTCCACAAAAAAATTTGTTGGTGATAATCTCCCAACAGTATATCAAAATATAAGCATGTGTGTACTTCAATGGAATGGATGTGGTTTATCTGTACTTACGGTGCCTTCTTACTCCACTATGTTTTTTTTCCCTTTCCATGTTTGAAAAATAGTACAGTATGATGTTCCCAAGAAATGAAAACCAGTGGGTCCATTTATTTATTTATTTATTTATTTATTTATTTATTTATTTATTTATTTATTTATTTATTTATTTATTTATTTAAATAAAATTCAATCCAATTCAGTTTTTACCTATTGCATAGGAAGTGAGCATCTTTTCAGAGGTTTGGATGTTTTATTGATAGCAATGCTTAAATGTAAAAAAAAAGAGGAGATTTTTTGGCAGAACAGAAAGATGTGGAACAAGCTTTTTATTTAATTTTATGAACAAGAAGGAAGAAACTAAGTGATGCTGGGTGGGCTGTGACAAGACTGAAGTTTATGCCTGAGAAAGCTGAATAAAGAACTGATGTTCCTTATCTTTTGATTGATTGGTTGGTTGCTTTTCCCCCCTTTTTTCCCTTTTTGCCTTTCCTTCCCTTTCTATTTTGAAGGAGTCAAGTTTGAGCATGCATTGAACTTAGTTATTTCTGTTATAATCAGAACAGATTGCAATGAAAAGCTGTCATTTTTCTCAGGGAGTGTGGAACTAGTTAAACTGGTATGTCATACCATGGAACCAGAGTTGATTGCAGAGGTGGCTGTGATATATTGGCACTTGTAGGCTTTTGATCTGAGTGTAAGGGAGCAGTAAAGGGCTTAACCGTTGTGCAGCTGCAAAACTAACTAGTTTTATTTTATTTTTTTTTAAAAAAAAACTTTCTTGCAGTCAGTTGTTACTAGTGGAGATCCATATACATTATGTATTTTTTGTGTGTGCGTGTGTAGACAAAAATCCTGGATTTCATTCACACATCGTCGTCGTCGTTTAGTCGTTTAGTCGTGTCCGACTCTTCGTGACCCCATGGACCAGAGCACGACAGGCCCTCCTGTCTTCTACTGCCTCCCGGAGTTGTGTCAAATTCATGTTTGTTGCTTCGCAGACACTGTCCAGCCATCTCATCCTTGGTCATCCCCTTCTCCTCTTGCCATCACACTTTCCCAACATCAGGGTCTTTTCCAGGGAGTCTTTTCTTCTCATTAGATGGCCAAAGTACTGGAGCCTCAGCTTCAGGATCTGTCCTTCCAGTGAGCACTCAGGGTTGATTTCCTTTAGAATTGATAGGTTTGTTCTCCTTGCAGTCCAGGGGATTCTCAAGAGTCTCCTCCAGCACCACAATTCAAAGGCATCAATTCATCGGCGGTCTGCTTTCTTTATGGTCCAACATTCACACATACCCACAACAATATTCACAACACTCACATGAACATGCTACTGTTGTACCACTTGCATATCTGTTTCATAACGCATAACACTAACAGACATAAGGGACGAACACGGTGACATGGCTGCAGTTCCTTTCTCTGTTGCACTCTTTCCCAGTAACAGCATACAGTACAGTGCTTTCTGTCCTAGGTAATATGGCATAATATTTTGGAAAAAGAAAAAAGAAAAGCTCTGTGCGGTTGGAATGTTGGTAACCATTCTATTTCACACTGCCATGAGCCAATGATCAGAAAGGTGCCCCTCCCCAACACTCTATCAAAGCTAGGTCTCTCTGAGTCAGTAGAGATCATGATTTCAAAGACTACAATCTGTTTAGCCCTAACCTGGATAAAATTTTGTCCAATTTCTCTAATTTGGGGAGACAAATTGGAAAAACAATTGCACATGTACTGTGTTTTACAGTGTAATCCCATACGTGTCGTCTCAGAAGTAACTGAGTTCAGTGGATCATCCTCCCAGGTAAGTGTGCAGGACTGCAGCCTTAATTTGATACCTGACCTATGTGAGTGTAAGCCATTTTGTACACCTGGCAGCTTCATAAATAGATATAGGTCATTTCCACTGTACTTAGCAATTGTATTTCAGTGGTTTTCATATGTGGTTGTGCTTGTGGATGAAACCTCCCAATACAAGAAACAACTGCAACCCAGGCAAAACTTCAGATCTCTTCTACAGTGGGATGTATCCTGCTTCCTGATAGGCAGCCATAGGCAAAGATCTGTATGTTGTTGGCAGCAATATGTACAGCCAGTTATAGCCATATGGAGCATCAAAAGGTAGAGTTTAAGGTATGAGGGACTTGCTGAGTGGTCAAAGAGGCTGAAGGTGGAAGACTGAAGCCCAAAAGTATGGGATGATGAGGATATAGGGGAAATTGGAGAGGTAAGAGGGGAAAGGCCAAGAGACAATTTTGAGGGCTAGGATGGATAGTTTGTGAGGGATCCTGGATTTATAAAGGGCTAGGTGGCTACAGTAAGAGAGATTAATGGTTTTTGCTGTGAAGTTCTGGCCAGGAATGAGAAGGTGGAGGTATGTTAGGGAGGGGAGAAATAATTTCTCCAACATCCAGGATTTTTAAATCTTAAATTTCTTCCTTCCTTAATATGACATTTGCACTTGCTGGGATCATTCATGAAAAAAGCACTGAAATAAAATTCACCCCCTCATCTCGTTTGTAATGGCTGAATTCAGAATGTCTATACATATGAAAACTGTATACTGTATATATTGAGTTAGAAAGAAATCGGGTCTTCCAGATATACCATTTACTTCACTCCACTGCAATGTTTTTGATCCTGATGTCATCAGCTTAAATGTTGACATCCAAATGACACTTCTTTCCCCAGTGTCTTCCATATGTATTGCAGTGACCTTCTGTTGCTTTTTATTCTTCCAGAGATGTTCAGGTTTGCTGTTACTTTTCTCATGTGTATCTTTGTATCTGTACATTCTGTGATGCTGATGGGCATGTTATGTCTTATATATATAGTGATGTGAATTGTAGGAATAACCTATCTTCACATGCACCTGTTGCAGAGTTTTGAAATTTTGTAGTTAGCTTTCCTAAGTTGTGCAACAGATGTACAGGATTCACTGAGTATAATAGCTTCTAGTTCCCAGATAATTCATCCCTTTCCACTCATTAACTGGCACTTACAGTCTCAATAACTTATTCTGAAATATCAGCTGTAGAAAGAATTAAAATGTCCCATTTACTTACAAATGTGAATATATGAATAACAAACTAATAAACACGGCTGCTTTTAAACAACTCTGGTTATTGTGCACTTTTTATAGACATTTTTCTTCCAGCCACCATCAATGGAAATTAACAGAGTTCCTTGGGGGGGGGGGGGAAGCACCTCTTAGCAGAGAAGTGGGGCTCTTTTAGAATTTTGTGCCATGGAGTGAACACTGGACAGGTTGACAGTCACTCCCAGCCTATAGAAATTCCTCTCAATAAAACAAGCTAGAAGGCAGAATGTGAGATTGCAATAAACTCCAGCAGCATCTGCCATTCTGTCTTCATGTTCTTTCATCTTGACACCCATGCACTTCCTTGTCCACAGTAGTAAATCTTCCTGTCCTTTGTTTGCTTCTTCTTTCTGCTACTTCGGTGCTTATGCTATGGCTGCTTTGAACTCATTAAAGGAAGGACAGAATATAGGTACACATTTAGAAGTTCTTATAATTTGAAGGGGGAAACATCACACATGCCACTATATTGGGCAAGGCTGGAGTCAGCTGATCTGTGATCCTGCTCTGTCTGCTGTCCAGGTGCTCAATGTAGATGGGAAACTTCAGTGCTCCATTGCTCTCCTTTATTATGCATCTTTACTTACAAAAAAGGATATGAACTCAATGGCCACTCAAACAGAGAGGAGCTTCAAACAGAGGCTAGTCTTCATTAAAGTAAGATGCATGGCCACCCATGAAGATGGAAGGTAATGTGTGTAAATAAATAAGCAAATGTTCTTTTGAAATATTCTTCCCTTTCTCCAATTATAGTATTATTAAAATGCATGGAGGATAAAATCCAACATCTCTATTTCCTATTGTACAAAGAACAAAGGTAAAGCAGATACTCCATGAAATGCTTAATGTATAGGTCTACATCATTTACTGTACTCATGAGTGAATATGTGTAATCAAAACAGGTCCACTATGTGCAGGGAGGAAAGGGTTAAACCTACCCTCCCCAGGAAGTTTTTAAAAACAAGTTGCATTATCCCTTCCATTGTAAGTTTTTTTGGTCCTCTTTTAGCCCTACAAAGGGATGATAGAAATTTCTGGTCTGCCAGAAGGACAAACAAGTGGGTCAGAGATCAAATCAAGCCTGAAGTATCTCTGGTGGGAAAAATGCTGAGGCTGAGGCTGTCCTACTTCGGCACATCATGAGAAGGCAGAATTCCCTGGAAAAAGACAATAATGCTGGGAAAGGTTGATGCCAGCAGGAAAAGAGGAAGACCAAATATGAGATGGATTGACTCCTTAAAGGAAGCCATAGAATTGAGTTTGGAAGAGCCCAGCAAGGCTGTTGAAGATAGGACATTTTGCAGATCACTAATTCATGGTGTCGCCATAAGTTGGGGATGACTTGATGGCACATAACGACTAAAACAGATACTGGGAAGGGAGGGACAGTAAGGTGTGAGATGTTCACATTAAGTTTGGAAATTTTCCAGGTTTTCTTCATTGTTCCAGTAAGGGAATGTGAAATAGAAGAAACGTCGGAACACCATCTCACCTCCTCTTCCCATTTCTCAGAAGGAAATATAGTTGTGAAACCTAAATCAACTCTAGTGCTACTACTCAGAACAGAGAGGCCTATCCATCAGGGCATTCATGTACACTGTTAACATAATTTATTCCCTTAGCATTGTCTTGTAATTATCTCTCTGAATACCTGAAAGGTTTCACTGGAGCAGTACGCCTATTGGCAGAAGGATGAGAAAAAAGGTTCCGAAAACCTTTTCTCTCAGTATTTCTACAACACAACAATGATGAAATATTAATGGGTATTAAAACATTATATAGGTCAACAATCCAACATTTCTTCAGTTTGCCCCTCCCCTTTAAAGAACTTCATATGTAAAGACATTTTCTTGCTAAATAAACATTTAAGGCTAATATATTTTAGGTCTATTTCTGCATGTAATGTTTCAAGCCTGTTCTAAAGCAGCCTTTTCTACCCTTTTCCAGTCAACTGGGAGTCGTAGTTATTGTGGCCTATTATAGTGGAGGGTAGTACTTGGGGAAGGCTGTTTTACAGCATAACGTGGCTCTGGGAGAAAATATTAGTATTCCTTTATTTTATTATATGAGTGTGCCCACAAGGGCTCAATGTGAAAGGGGATAAATTATCAGAGCTTAATTTGATAAAGACATACAGGATGTCATCTGAAGTAGGATTCATTGCTGGTCCAGTAAAAAACAACAGCAACAACAACTCACACACATTTGTGGTCTAACCACAATTGCTATTGTTTCCTCTTAAGAAGTGTGAACATCTGATGCCACAAGCTTCAGTTCAGCTAAGGAAAGGTGACAAAGCTTTGTTGTCAGTGAAATATTGATTCCATCATGCCTTGTTATTAGCCCAGTGGACAAGGGCTAAGAGGAACTGAAGTTCAGCTACATGCAAAGGGCTTCAGGTTCCCTTGGGCACTGAGCTACTAAGGACACAGATATCAGTAATGTTTGAAGGTTTCCTCTAGCCTCCCTGGGAAGCCAAGGGGACATGTTGGGTAATCAGTTATTGTATTGCAGGTTGTTTTGGTATGCTTCACCCTTTTTCCCCCCTTAAGACATGTGAGGTGAGGATGGTGATAAAGGGGGAAAAACAGCCAAGCAAAGGTAAGGTCTGGAGCACCTTGTTGATCAAAGAGGGAAAGAGGGCATGAATGTCATGAGGCTTGCAGCTAACGTATCAGTGGGGAAAAGAGTCTATCTGTAGGAATCTGGAAAAATGGATGAGATGAGGGGAGTAAGTGAGCGCTGCAACAAATTTGAAAAAATTACAGCCAAAAAGCAAAGGAAGAATTAAAGAAAGACGTCTAATTGGCTATTGTTAAGCAGGTTGTAAAATGTATCTATTTGTGAAGTACCTCAGCTAATAGGAGGGCTTTATTTTAGATCTGTTAATTAAACTGCAAAGAAAGACATTTTACATGTGGATGAAAGGTGTGCGTGTGGTGGACTCCCCCTCCTGTTAAAGATGGGGGGGGGAAACCCAACAACAACAACCACCCACCACCCTTTTATTCTATTCAAAAGGTAGGTCTGGGAGGACTAGAAAAAGAGGAGGATACTGTCTCTTTATGAATACTAATAAGGAAGTCGGAGTGGGAGGGAGAACGATGGCACTTCAAGTTTCATCTTTCCATTTCCTAGAGGCGCAAACTCTGCGAGTTGTCACCTTGGTGTATTCAGTGCCTCTTGAAGCACTAGACTCCTCCAGAGAGAATGTCAGCCCCAGCCCTGGGCAGTTTTGACAAACAGAGTATATATTGATACATGATAAAGTATGCTAGAAATCACCCCAGCGCTAAAGGCTACTATAGTTTTAATATCATCATTTGAATTAACAAGCATTCTGTGGAGAAATAATGAGCTTTCATTATTCAGAACATCATCCTTACCGGGGGAACTCAGAAACCATTAGCTCTTGAGAACTTAATGAAAAGATGATAAAGAGTGTTTTTTAGATAAAAGTTTGAACGGGTGCACTTGGTAACTGAAATAAAATATTAATGTTTCCATGGATGATGAATTACTGTTGTGTAGCTCTAGTGTTTTGAGGAAAAGGTGATGCGCACAGGTGTTTTGCACTGCCTCACACCTGCATGTGAACTTCAGCAGAAAAAAAAAAGACAGAAGGAAATAGCAGAAGGCTTGTCAGTAGCTTGTCTGTGAATGTTGTATGTGAAACAGTCAGAAATCTCCAGAGTAGAAACGCTGCATTGGATTTCTTTTTCTTTTTTCTAAAACAGTCAATTGAAAGAAATACTGTACGTTTAATAATACATGGAATTATTCATACTAATAGAAGCTCGGGGGCAGGGAGTATCATGCCGTCAAAGCCTGACAGCTTACACCAGCCTCATCCTGAAGAACAATTTACTTCTGTTTAACTTACTTGAATGCCCTTCATAACCCCCCCCCCCCACTGTTCTGTGCTGTGAAAGTCAGTTCATAGCACTTACTAAGGTGGTCTAGTGGGGTAAAGTCTATCTGACTATCTGATCCCGGTAGCATGAAGAACAACACAATGCAAAGCATAGCCAATTTCTCATTTCTATGTTAGAGTCAATGGCTAGATGTGGGAAAGGATATGGGATGTGCCAATAGGAAAAAAAATGTTTATCAGCACAGCCTTAGGTAACTGCAGAGGTGTTTAGAAATTTGTATTCTGGGTTAATACATGAGGGAAATCACTACCTCACTTGTCTTCTAATATGTGGAGGGTGGCTTTGTGAAGGTGGGAGTCCCCTTGGTCTCTGAAAAAAAAAAAGCAGAGGCTGCTCTGTGGAGAACTTCCTCAGATAGAGGAGGCTCTCACCTTCAGAGTGCTTTCCCTCTTTATGTAAGAGGTTGATGAAACAGTGATGAAGAGTGGTGTAAATAACCCACAAATAAACTAAATTATCTAAGACAATCCATGAACAGGTAGCTGATATTGCTCACCTGTGTAAACATTGAGCACATATATATATATATTGAGCACACACACACACACACACACACACACATATCTGAAACAGTGTGAATTGCAATATAGACAAATGGCTTGAATAAAGCCAATCCTGCCTTTATTCCCTTCATGGATTGCTGCCTTGTTGTGGCGGGCTTGAGTAATTCAGAGAAGCTATTTGGCTATGCTGTGCAGGAACACTCAAGAAGGACAGGTCATAGTGGAGAGTTCTGACTAAACGCAATCCATCTGGAGTAGGAAGTGGCAAGCCACTCCAGTATCTTTGCCAAGAAAACTCCATGGACAGAAACAAAAGGCTAAAATATATGACACTGAAAGATGTCAGGTCAGAAGGCATCCAACATGCTACTGAGGAAGAGCGGAGGACAAGTACAAGTAGCTCCAGAGTTAATGAAGTGGTTGGGCCAAAGCTGAAAGGATGCTCAGCTGTGGATGTGCCTGGAAGTGCAAGGAAAGTCCAATGCTGCAAAGAAAAATACTGCATAGGAACCTGGAATGTAAGATCTATGAACCTTGGTAAGCTGGATGTGGTCAAACAGAAGATGGCAAGAATAAACATTGACATTCTGGGCGTCAGTGAACTAAAATGACGGGAATGGGCGAATTCAATTCAGATGATTATCACATCTACTATTGTGGGCAAGAATCCCATAGAAGGAATGTAGTAGCCCTCATATCAGCAAAAGAGTTGGAAAAGCTGTACTGGGATACAATCTCAAAAATGATAGAATTATTTCAATACGAATCCAAGGAAGACCTTTCAACATCACAGTAATCCAAGTTTATGCACCAATCACGGATGCTGAAGAGGCTGAAATTGACCAATTCTATGAAGACTTACAAAACGTTCCAGAACTGACACCAAAGAAAGATGTTCTTCTCATCCTAGGGGACTGGAATGCTAAAGTAGGGAGTCGAGATAAAAGGAACAACAGGAAAGTTTGGCTTAGAGTTCAAAATGAAGCAGGGCAAAGTCTAAAAGAGTTTTGTCAAGAGAACAAGCTGGTCATCACAAACACTCTTTTTCAACACCACAAGAGACAACTCTACACGTGGACATCACCAGATGGGCAATACCGAAATCAGATTGATTATATTATCTGCCGCCAAAGATGGAGAAGCTCTATACAGTCAGCAAAAACAGACCTGGAGCTGCCTGTGGCTCTGAATATCAGCTTGTTATAGCAAAATTCAAGCTTAAACTGAAGAAAGTAGGAAAAACCACTGGGCTACTCAGCTATAATCTAAACCAAATCCCTTACGAATACACAGTGGAAGTAAAGAACAGATTTAAGGAACTAGATTTGGTGGACAGAGTGGCTGAAGAACTGTGGATGGAGGCTTGTAACATTGTACAGGAGGCAGCCACAAAAACCATCCCAAAGAAAAGGGAATGCAAGAAAGCAAAGTGGCTGTCCAGCGAAGCCTTACAAATAGCAGAGAAGAGAAGGGAAACAAGAGAAGGGAGATAGGGAAAGTTACAGAAAATTGAATGCAGACTTCCAAAGAATAGCAAGGAGAGACAGGAGGGCCTTCTTAAATGAAAAGTGCAAAGAAATAGAAGAAAATAATCGAAAGGGAAAAACCAGAGAGCTGTTCAAGAAAACTGAAGATATGAAAGGAATATTTTGTGCAAAGATGGACATCATAAAGAATAAAAATGGTAGGGACCTCACAGAAGCAGAAGACATCAAGAAGAGGTGGCAAGAATTCACAAAAAATTATACAAGAAAGATCTAGATGTCCCAGACAACCCAGATAATTTGGTTGCTGACCTTGAGCCAGACATCTTGGAGACTGAAGTCAAGTAGGCCTTAGAAAGCCTGGCTAACAACAAGGCCAGTGGAGGTGATGGCATTCCAGCTGAACTATTTAAAATCTTAAAAGATGCCGCTGTTAAGGTGCTACGCTCAATATGCCAGCAAGTTTGCAAAACTCAGCAGTGGCCAGAGGATTGGAAAAGATCAGTCTACATCCTAATCCCAAAGAAGGGCAGTGCCAAAAATTCTCCAACTACCGTATAATTGCATTCATTTCACACCCTAGCAAGGTTATACTCAAAATCCTACAAGGCAGGCTTCAGCAGTATGTGGACCAAGAACTCCCAGAAGTACAAGCTGGATTTCGAAGGGGCAGAGGAACTCGAGACCAAATTGCTAACATGCGCTGGATTATGGAGAAAGCCAGAGAGTTCCAGAAAATAAAAACATCTACTTCTGCTTCATTGACTACGCAAAAACCTTTGACTGGGCGGATCACAGCAAACTATGGCAAATCCTTAAAGAAATGGGAGTGCCTGACCACCTTCTCTATCTCCTGAGAAATCTATATGTGGGACAGGAAGCAACTGTTAGAACTGGATATGGAAGAACTGATTGGTTCAAAATTGGGAAAGGAGAACGACAAGGCTGTACAGTATATTGTTCCCCTGCTTATTTAACATATATGCAGAATACATAATGCAAAAGGCAGGACTGGAGGAATCCCAAGATGGCATTAAGATTGCCAGAAGAAATATCAACAACCTCAGATATGCAGATGATACTTGATGGCAGAAAATGAGGAAAAATTAAAGAACCTCTTAATAAGGTGAAAGAGGAGAGCGCAAAAAATGGTCTGAAGCTCAACATAAAAAAAACAACTAAGATCATGGCCACTGGTCCAATCACCTCCTGACAAATAGAAGGGAAATATATGGAGGCAGTGACAGATTTTACCTTCTTGGGCTCCATGATTACTGCAGATGGTGACAGCAGCCATGAAATTAAAAGACTCCTGCTTCTTGGGAGGAAAGTGATGACAAACCTAGACAGCATCTTAAAAAGCAGAGACATCACCTTGCTGACAAAGGTCCGCATAGTGAAAGCTATGGTTTTTCCAGTAGTGATGTATGGAAGTAAGAGCTGGACCATAAAGAAGGCTGACCGCCAAAGAATTGATGCTTTTGAATTGTGGTGCTGGAGGAGACTTTTGAGACTCCGCTGGGCTGCAAAGATAACAAACCTATCGATTTCGAAGGAAATCATCCCTGAGTGTTCACTCGAAGGACAAATCCTAAAGCTGAGGCTCCAATACTTTGGGCATCTCATGGGAAGAGAAGACTTCCTGGATAAAACCCTGATTTTGGAAAAATGTGAAGGCAAGAGGAGAAGGGGACGACAGAGGACGAGGTGATTGGACAGTGTCATCAAGGCTACCAACATGAATTTGATTAAAGTCCAGGAGGCAGTGGAAGAAAGGCAGGCCTGGTATACTCTGATCTATGGGGTCACGAAGTGTTGGACATGACATAATGACTAAACAACAACATGGATGAAAATAGCCATCTGGAGTACAGTGGTCGCAATTCACAAAAAGCTGAGTGGGCAAAACTATTTGATTTTGAACAACCTAAACATGCTTGGTTGTATGGCAACTGAAATCTAGATTTAAACTGAGAAATACTTTTTTCTTCACAAAGGTTACAATATAGAACTCTTGCCAAAATTTGCAGAAGTCCAAAGGGAAATTTGTACTGCTTTCTCTTAGTCGCAACTGTAAGCGAGATTAGCATCTGGAATTCATACGCTCTTTTGTCCTTTATTTTACTAAATAAAATTTTATTTATTGTGTTTTTATATCAAATATCATGCTATTAATATTATATTTTATTATAAGTCTGGGACTGCCTTGAGTCCTAGTTCTAGTCACCTTTTAGAAAACTGGGACATAAAGTAAATAAACGAGTATATTAGATTGGTTGAGATGAAGTCATATTGAGAACAGACCCAATGAAATCAACAGGACATAAGCTACTCATCATACTTAACAGAAGTCCCTTGATTTCACTTGGACTATTGTATATACCACCAAGTCTGGCTGCCGCATACTACCCAGGTTTATTATGATTATTTTCCATTATGTGCTCGAATCCTATTGTGAACTTGCACATGTAACAGTGTAAATTGGAGTGGTGAATTGCCACCAGTTAAGCAATAACCACTTATTTTTCTTTTGGTGTGCCATGTCACATGACTGCTGTGTAACTGTAAAAACAGATGCTGACTTCTCAGCTGGTAGCAATTTGCTGCTGAAAGTTATACTGAATTATGCTTGCAGGTATATTTAACAGGATTCTGGCCATTACCCTGTCCCCGAAAATAAGCCCTAGTTAAGTGAAACCCTGCCCTCCACCATCGTTCAGCAACCAGAAGATGACATGACTGTGTTTAAATAAATGTAGATTGTTGTGCATAAAAAAACCCTGAAATCTGTACTGTGTTTTTGGAGCAAAAATTATTATAAGACCGTGTCTTATTTTTGGGGAAATACTGTATTTTATTAATATATCACCCCTTATCTATAATTATATGCATAATATATAATACGTATAATATATATATAATCCATAATAACTAAAACATCCAATTGTGACACTAAAAATATTGTCATAGCACAAAATATCTATCACACATCCAATACAAAATTGCTTATGTCTTAAATTACAAAAACCCAGCAATGCAGAGGGGGATAAATTCCTAATCTACATTAACCAGAAAAATGTGGTAGGCAGAAACCTGTAAAAGTTAAGAAGACAAACCTTTTGTATGTGGTCTGTGGATCTTGGTAGAGCTATTGAAGGAAAACGAAGGTATTTCTCTCTCTCTCTCTCTCTCTCTCTCTGTGTATGTGAAGGAATGGGGATAAAAACTTAGAACAATGCATTTGCACCACTTGCAATAGGTAGCAAAATGGAAAATAATATTTGTGTTCCTCTGAGGTGGAGATGCTATCAGACTGTTATCCATTGACAATCCACATGGTTACATGATCGATGTAACAATATTTCAACATGTTCCCACTCAAAATTGACCAATTTTGATGCTTCACTCGAAAATGCTCAGGCTCAGTTTTGCCAACACACCTTTGGAAATTCCATTTGGGTGGCTTGCTACATGTCTGCAATAAAAACAACAACAACCCCATGCGAGGAAAGAAGAAAAAAAAATAAAGGTCTAAATTTTATTGGGTGTAAAGCTCTTAAACAACTGCTGTCCATAAAGAGTATAAAAGATCACTGCGTTTTAATGCATGCACCCACTAAAATGTGTTGGTCCTGCTGTTTGCTTCCTTTAACTATTACAATTTGCTTTCTTGCTGTTGTTTAATTCCTCATAGTACAAGCACAGAGGGATTATTATAACCCATTTCCACCTGTGGAGGGTTGGAGAAGGCTGTTTGTCCCAGGGATAGAACCAGAGGGGATTGTGTGCACCCCCTGACATTCATTTGGCTGGAGAAAATTTATTTTTCAGTAAGATATTTGGAAAGGGGCGGGAGGAGGGTGGGAGAAAGTCAAACAGGAATAAACTACCACAATAAATAGTCAAGTCAGAGAGCTTGTTGCTAACAGATGCATTTAGGTAAATGCAGTTACCTCAAGAGGTGTTATCTTCTGGGGATCCTTATCATAATTTTGTTTTAAATCCAAACAGCTGTTGTTTAACTACCACAGACCACAATTTATCTACAGCTTGAGGCCATAAAGGTAGCTTTATTACACCCTTTGGTTTTCTCCCCCTCCCCCTCCAATTTGATTTAATTTCAATGTGTCAGACATCAAAATACTGCATACAATTTGCATATCACAGATATGTATGTGTACTGCCTCAAACTCCCCTATCCAACTAAATCGGAGAGCTAATGTAGAATAACAAACCGGGCAGGGAGCTGTGGTGTTGCACAATGTGAGAGGGCTGAGAACAAGATAGGTCTCTCATTTGACATATATGTAAACTATTCGGGCAACTGTAGTTCCTGAAAGAATAAAGAAGGACTGCCTTTTTCTTACAACGTATATGTAAATTGGGTTTAAGGTTGCAATCTTTGAAACGAATCCCTGGGGTTTAAAAGAATAAAGTAGCTGTGTAAGCAAGGTTTTTGGGTTTTCCAGAAATCTTCAACAGATGTGAGCAGATGTTAAGACTGCAGTTGCCATCAGCCAGCATAGCTGGGAAGAAGGGATGGTGGAAGTAGCAATCCAAGAACATATGGAGGGTCACATCTTCTCCGGCCTTGAGTTGGACCAGAGGCAGGGGAGGTTGTATACATGTGTGTGCTGGGGGTGGGGGAAGACTGGTTAATGATGTTGCCATTGAGTCTATATTTGGTCACAATCTGAATATTGATATTATATAGCTGTTAGTAAAATCTGTCTCTGGCAAAACACAGATAGGTCCACACTTTTTGTTTTGAATTGGGTGACTTCCTCTAGTAGTTGGAGAAACTATAGTACGTAATAATAATGATGATGGCTGTGTGCTGCCAAGTTGATTCTGATTTATGGCAACCCTTTCCAGGTTTTCTTGTTGGCGAATACTCAAGAGGTTGGTTACCATTCCCTTTTTCTGGGGGTGCTCTGGGGCTGTGTCGCTTGACAAGGACCATGCAGGCTAGCGAATTATTCTACAAGGGGCAATGGAGAATGGAACTCTTGACCAGGTGCTCCATTTCACTGAGCTATCCATCCAGCTGGAGGGAATGTACCCTTAGGGCAGTGATCCCCAACCTTGGGTCTCCAGATGCTCTTGGACTTCAACTCCCAGAAATCCTGGCCAACAGAGGTGATGGTGAAGGATTCTGGGAGTTGTAGTCCAAGAACACCTGGAGGCCCAAGGTTGGGGACCACTGCCTTAGGGTATACAATCTTCTTCCAGTGTAGTAGAACAGCTATATTTAGTATTCTCAAAGTAACACAAAATGTAGCAGCAACTGTATTGGCCCATGAAAAAAGTGCTGAAATCCATTCTATGTCAATCATGGTGAAAATAGTGATCAAACCTTTTAATTCTCTAAAACTCTTCCTTGGACAAGATTTTGAAGCTATTTATTTGGTCACATTTATTTATTGTTCACTCAAATGTTCAATGGTGACTTAATCAAAAAACAAACATGCATGTACGAAGTATGACCAGGAAGCTACAGAGATGAAAAAGTAAGTGTGCTGCTTATATACCACCCCATAGAGCTTAACACTCTCGCTGGTGGGTTTTTTAATTTTTATTTATTTATTTGATTTATATCCCGCCCATCTGGTCTATATGACCACTCTAGGCGGCTTCCAGTGTAACATAGACAAGTAATAAAATAACAGGGAAATTACATAAATCTTCAAATGACAATTTATGAAGGTTACACATTCCCACTCATCCCCAGCAAGCTGTGTCCTCAGTTTAGCAACTTTGGAACAATGGAATGTTGAGTCACCCTTGAGCTGGCTACCTGAGCCTGGGATCGAACTCAGGTCATGAGCAGAGTCTTCACTGCAATACTGCAGTTTAACCACTGCATCACGAATCTCCTGAAAAAGGAAGCCATCTTAGATTTCTACAAATAGCAACCAGAATGTACGGCTAGAGGATGGATGAGCTTCCTTTCATCAGAAGTCAGTTATGAGCCCATACCTTGCAAGGAATTTAAAAATTGCAATAATTTTGTGAGTAATTGTTAAAAATGATTACAAAATCTAGATGAAGAACCTCAAGTGTCATTTAAAACTCTACGCCCTTGGTTAAGCTGGAGTAGTAATTAAGAATCTACGTAATTATTTTCCCATTGCACTGCATATTCAGTAACACAAATCGAAGTCCTGTCCTCTTACTTTTTTTTAACATTTAAAATTAAATTTTGACTGGCTGGCATTTTTTCCTCATCAAAAAATAATATCTAAGAACCACAAAAAACAGTATGTTATAATTTGTACCATTTGCTGGTCAACTTTCCTTTCCTTTGAACTTTCTGGAACCAAGCGGTTGCCCTTTTCACAACCACAAGAAGGTCTGGTTTTGTGTGCATATGAGATGGTCAAAGTTGCGTATGTAGTCAACGTGGGCATAAACATGCAACATACAATTTATTTTATTTTATTTATTTATTTATTTATTTATTTATTTATTTATTTATTTATTTATTTATTGTATTGATTGATTGATTGATTGATTGATTGATTGATTGATTGTATTTATACCCCGCCTATCTAGTCATTTTGACCACTCTAGGCGGCAAGTAAAGGCAAACGTAGCTGTTCCAGTCGTGTCCGACTCTAGGGGCTAGTGCTCATCCCTGTTTGTTCATAGACACTTTCTGTGGTCATTTGGCCAGCATCATAAGACACGGAACACTCTTACCTTCCTATCGAGCTGGTACCTATTTATCTACTTGTAGTGGTCGCAATGACCAGATAGGTGGGGTATAAATAGAATAAATAAATAAATAAATAAATTGACTTTTCTAGACCTAAACATTAAAGCAAGGACAGAGATGTAACTTGCTGAGTTCAGAGCATCAGGACCATTAGGATGCAGAGTGTGTATCTGTGATGGTGTCGCTTAAACTAGTGTTAAGAATAACCATATCCCAGGCATATATTAAACACAATGCTTTATTTGTGTGTGGTACAGTAACAGTTCTTAATTTCAGTGTAGTGGGCCTAAGTATAAAGAACAAGGCACCCAGTTTCAGGGCTTGCTTTTTTAATTATTAATTTAAAAGAAGTGATCCATTACTTTCAAAAAATATGAATGACACATGCTTAAGTTCAATTATTTGTTTAAGGTAAAACTCATCACATTTGCTCACCTGGTTCTTCCAGCTGAAGTGGGAACTTTAAGACTGTTTATATTTCCGTGTCAGAGAAACAGGACCCCTTTGTTGCAATGTTATCTTAAGGGTGGACTACATGAACCTGTAGGCACTTATCAAAAGGAATCATAGCGTAACTCAATTACTAATTGACCTTTCCAGCTTCAACATTCATCAAGTAACATGAGACAGCTGACTTCTGCAGTTCTGTGAGAGCAAGTAACAAACTGCCCAGTGAGAGAGAAGTCGCTTTTTAAAATGTGTGAGAAAAGATGAAACACACCCATATTCTCAGTCAGATGCTCAGACACATCAGCCTAATTTCATCTCTCTCTATGACACTTAGCACTTACGGAAAGACAGGTGTGGCCAAACTTGATGAGAAGACATCAGACTCAGGGCACGGATAAATGAGGGAAGTTGGAAGGGTCTGTTTTGTGCTTAAAAGGTTCTTCTCTTCAGTTCGATCTGTTTTATTTCTCACGTGTGCGACCCTTCTGTTCACACTGATCAATGATTTTTCTCCCATGTGGAGGGTCCAGATGGGTCTTTGACTTGCTCCAGTTTGTCCCACGTTCAATTAGTGACACTCTCCTTCCTGCCCTTTTTGCGCCGTTTCCTGTGGCCATTAATCAGTGGGCCATGGCAACTCCCCCCTCTTTTCTGTTAAATAAAGGAAGTGACACAGAACCACACCAAAGCATTTACCTAACATGGCACATCTAATACTGTCCATGTCTCTCGATTATCTAGAATAGTGCTGCAACAATTGGAAAAAAAATATTAAAAAGTTTAAAATAGTAGAGTAGATGAAAATAGAAGAGCGGAGGGTCCTCTGTTGTCTCTTTCAGTGCCACAACCCACCAAATCTGACACAGAGGTGTCACCAGAGACAACACTGCCCACAGCTCTGTTTGGGTTTGAACTAACCACCTGCATGGATTACAGAACAAGATAATTAAATTGCTCCAAAATAACCTATGGCCCCAGCGTTGTGCCAAAAACAAGTGGGACAGGTCTAAAAAATGGTGGGATGGATCGTCCTAACTCAAAACACACATGGATGCAACAATTTCATTCAAACCAAACAGCATCAAAAGCAAACCAGATAGCAAACGATATGCCCATCTGGACATACTCTCACATTTTCTTTATGTGAACTTATAGCCTGAGGGATAATACTGTGCTTTCAAGTAGGAATCTAGCATTTGTATCCTAAGGGTAGTGCGTTTGAGCACAAGTTGCCTGAATGCTTGAGGGCTTCATGTGTGTAAAGGGAATGGGCCCAATCTAATGCCCCTACCCTCTCTCTACTCAGTCCCTGAATTTCCCATGTTGGCCATTGATTTCTGAATGAATGTTCTGTTTTGGGATCACTAGACATCATCACCTGTATTTGAGATTTCAGAGCTAAACATAAGATGAAGGGTAGGCCCTTATGAAACACATGGAGTTTTCTCAGACTGTACACTGCTGCTGGGGCTTGTGGAAGATGCCCTGTCAGCTCACATGGTTTTTTCCAAACCGGTGCTGCCTGAGCATGTGCGCCATGAGTTGTGCTCCCTGCAGTGCCCAAAAGGTATGCTATGCCTAAGCGCAGGCACCCATCAACACTTCCTGAGTCTCGTCTCCTCCCTCCTGGCTTTTTGGTCTGCCTCCATCATGCAAGGATTTGGTAAGTCATTTCCTCCATAAGTTCCATTGATTCAATGGTCTGCTTTATTTATTTATTTATTTATTTATTTATTTATTTATTTATTTGTTTGTTTGTTTGTTTGTTTGTTTGTTTGTTTGTTTGTTTGATTGATTGATTGATTTATATCCCGCCCAACTGGTATATTCTACCACTCTAGTTGTGACTTATTACACTAAGCTACAGGATTTCACCCTCTGCGGTCATAGGACAGAGGGGCAGCACAACCTTCTCATTTGCCACATGCAGCAAAAGGCTTTGGCTGGCCTTTCTTCTTTCTTCTTTCTTCTTTCTTCTTTTTTTTCTTTTTCTTTTCTTTTCTTTCTTTTCCACAAAGGAGGTTTTATCTGGCTAGTATTCAGACAGGTTTTTCTAACGAAAGATGGTCACATTACAGGATTACACGTACGTCAGAAATATCCCTACTACCTTTTCTCCTCTGTTTTGTGAATGTAAGGGTCCTAGGCAGGGTCCCTTCCACTCCCTGCAGGGCATGAACTGAACTGTGGATATAGCTTACTCTATGTTGTTGGTTCACAAAACCGGAGATGTTTATGGAATCCTTCTGCAAATGCTAACTCTGGAATGTTTAGGAGGGGGAGAAATCATTAGCGTTTTACCTTATTTAATATGGAAATCATGTCAAAGGTAAATGTCAAGAGGCTACAAAATTACCCTCCTTATCTCCCCTACATTTATCAGTTGATAAATGGAAAGACAGTGCTGCCAAAATAACTGTGAATGAATAATTTATAAAATGACTGATGCTTCGTGTATATTGTTTCAGGCAGGAAACAGTAGGACATCAATAATCAAAAGGAGCCGGATTAATTTAGCAGAATTCTGCAGCTAATATTTTTATCTAAATGCTACAGTTGTGGACCTCCATCATCAGGAAATCTCTCCCTCAGCCACTTTGTTATCTGAATCAAAGCTCACAGAAGTCTATGGGAGGCGTCCTCTTTGCAGGGCTTCCACCATGTTAAAGAGTTGTCCTTTGCATTTCGTTCTGCCTGAAGTTCATTTTTTTTACACCGAGTTCATTTTAGTGTAGTAGCGCCTGCGGTGGGTGCGTGGGGGCAGACCTGTTCATTAGGCGTAAGTCACATTTGCCCTTATACTTAAAAAAACTGGTGATGAGGCACCAAGTCCCCCCCTTCTTCTTCATACTTCATTGCTATTTTGCTGCAATTAGATGTTGTTGTTGTTTGTGTAGTATTGTCTGTGCACACCATGCTTAATATCTAAAATAAGACATGATGAAAAAAGAGAAGAAGGTAGATTATTTGTATAGGTAGTTAAGGGAAGAATATAGACATTGTTTCCATAATGTACAAGGAACTATACTGAGAAGGAGTTTGAAGGAACTGAGGGAGGTATCCACAGAGAAGCAATATAGGAGGCAGTTTCAGATATAGGTCATATATGTGTTGCTAAGAAGATGAGTGGACAGGTCTAAGGGTGCTGGGTGGATTCTCCAGGTCTTCAGGTGGGCAAACAAATTATCAAATTGTGCTGGAGGAACAGATCACTTTTGGTGTGTGAGCTGGTTTTAAAAATGGGGAACCCATTTCTATTATTTCCCAGCTGGCACCAGGGAGAATTGGCACCTCCATGGCCACCTAAACTAGCTCTCCCTCTGGATCCAGGTTGAATGTCACCCAGTTAGGCAGGTTCTTTTCAGATTTTGGGGCCATTATTTGGATTGGCTTGATGTCTGCTTCAGCTGGTGTAGAAGGAGCTGTGGCCTCCCTCCCTGTCCTTGCCTGCTTTGCCTCTGTGACATCACCAGGACCTGCCCTCTAGTCTCAGATTTCAGCTCACCTGGCTAGGCTGGCAGTCCTAGGCATCCTTCTGAGTGAATCTTATTGAACTGTTGTGATTCCCGATTGCCCTTGGGAATTGGGAGACTAGCACTATGCTGCTTCTGGTCTTTCCTAAAAGGCAGGCTCCATATTTATTTTTATTTATTTATTTTATTAGATTTATACCCCGCCCATCTAGACAGATAGTCTACTCTGGGCGGCATAACAAAGTTTAAAAATAATAAAACCAATAACATACGAAAATCCAAGATGTAAAAATATAGATATTAAAATACAGCAGGAGGGAAAGCCTGCCTAAATAGCCATGTGTTTAGTTTATTTCTAGAGACACCCAGAGAGGGAGCCAGGCGGATCTCTAGGGGCAAGTTGTTCCAGAGGCGAGGGGCCACTGTCGAGAAGGCCCGGTTCCTTGTTCTTTCCTTTCGGACCTCCCTCGGCATTAGGCCCCTCAATCACCCGGCCTGGCTAGAACGAGTGTCTCTGGTAGAACTGGGTGGGAGAAGACGCTGTGCCAGATATCGAGGTATGGTACATATGCTACAATTTGGAGATTGTTTGTACTCCATGGGTTCTAGAATGTGGAGTCCCACAGGGATCAACCATCTCTCCAATGTTCTTTAACATCTATATGAGGCCACAGAGATTTGGAGTGTGTTGTCATCAATATGTGCAGACCCTAGAGTGCTGCCTGCCCTTGATTATAGACTGTACGGGTGTGTGTGTGTGAAAAGGCTGAGGTTGAATTCTAAGCAGACTAAGACCTTGTTGTTAGGTGAAAAGTGAAGTTTTTATGTATCCTGAATATTAGGAGGGAAAAGGCCTTGCATACCTCAGATATAGCATATGATAAAGAGGTGGCCACCACAGAGAAGCCCCAGCTCCCAGTTGTAGATTCCCCGGCCCTCTTTAGGGTGGACATCCACAGCATCAACACCTGGGAAGTGTGAGTGGCACAGGAAGTTGATCTTAGGGAGAGATGCTCTGATAAGTAGCAAGGCCCAAACCATTTAGGGCTTTTTAAGTCAACATTGGCACCTTGAATTTGGCATGGAAGCAAACCAGCAGCCAATGCAGGTGAGCTAGGACCAGGGAAATATGGTCATATCTTGAAGTCCCCAAATTTAGCCTGGCGCCACATTTTGTACTTGTTGTAGCCTCCGTACTGCAGACTGACCTACAAAACATTGCAATAGTCATTCCTTGAGACTACCTATGAGTGAACTAGTGTTGTTAGGGACTAGGTAGCTCCTCAAAGGTGCAACCTGCCTAAGATGGAAAAAGGCAGACATGGCCATGGCTAAGTTCTATTTCTTTATAGAGAGGGCTGAGTCCAGAAGCACTCCCAGCTTATGAACCTGCTCTTTCAGGGGAAGTGTAACCCTATACAGAGAAGGCCAAAGACAACAACCCCCTCCAATAATCAGGGTCTTGTGCATGACTGCATGGGAAATGAATGCAATGCTCTTATTAGTTACTGCACTATTTTGCTTCCCCTTTCTTTTTGATTAGAATTTTTCCAGTCTGTGGACCATTGCTATGTTTTCCAGCTTTGTTGTCATATACTTATTAAGCTTTTTAGTTGGAAATATATTTACTGGTATCCTATATACTCCTAATGAATTATTTCTTCCAATTTTTTGTTTAGATCGGCTGCACGTTCTTCGTAGAGAGCCTCCTCTTTGAACAATCTGCCACCCTACGGCTGTTCTATATAGTTCTTTCATACTTTTCAATGTTCTTAAGATCCTAAACCAAGCAGGTAGAAAGGTTAAACAAATAATAGGAATTGGTGACCACCATAAACTGATTTCTATGCAGAGATTGGAAATTTTCCTTTCTGGACTACAAAACCTAGAATCCCCAAGCCAGCACAACCAGTGTTAGACATCTCTTCTAATTCTTTGTTTTAAATCACCATCTTGCTTATTTTAAGTTCTCTGAGACTTACGCTGGAGATTAAAATTAAATCCAAACTGCCAAAAGTATCAATAAATATATAAATAAGGAGAAGATATAACAAAAGTACAATACAGTAGTATTTTTATTCTTTTCCCCTCTAAACTGGGCAATCTCAAATTGGCACTTAAACTAAACCTGTTGTTGTTTAGTCGTTACAATTCAAATTGCAGAATTCACAGGGGTTTTACTTTTAAAATTCTACTTGTGGGGATGCAATTTGAAAATTCAAAATGTTATGAAGTCGATTCATGCCTTCTTCAGGTGAAACACACCCACCCACCCATCCATCCCTGATGGTCAAACAATTAGACACTCTTTTCACTGACTTCCTCAGCATAAAATCAAAGAGTGCAAATCAGAAGATAGCTTTGAGGATCTGTTTACCCATCAGCTAGCTCAAAAAACAGAATTCTGAAAACATAATAGGGATTGTTGCTCCCTTCCAGATAAAATGCTAGCAGGGGAGGAAGAGCCTCCCCCTCCCTGCACTATGCCTTTTCTGTGCTTCTCTCCATCCCCCTCCTTTTTTTTATTGATATCGCTGTGCTTTTTGATCTCTGCATTTCTTTGTTTTAGCTTCCCAGGTACCAAGGGAAAATGGCTAGCAGTGAGTTCTTTTTTAGCTTTTCCCTGCTCTGAAGGCCCCTCTGGCTTAGCCAGCTGGATCACACTGAATTAGTCAAGTACTTCATTATCTCCCTTCTCTGCACATATCGCTCCAGGTAACAAAATGCCCAAACAAGAGAGCCAAGGCCTTCTGCCGCACTGTCTGTGAAGTTGCATTGTTGTGGCCAATTCTGCATATCAGCCTGGTGCTCTGGGAGGGCATCACTCTCCATCCCTTGCCTGCAGTGCTTCCCAATATCCATTTAGTCACAGCGGTTTGTTAACCACGTAGCTGTTGATAACATAGGATGGAGTCCTGGCACACCCTCTCCCACTTACTTCTTGCAAGCCCATAGGATGCCTGGGTCTTCTCTTCTGCAATGCAGGGCCTACAGCAGAACATGGGCCAGCTGGGAGAGCCAGACCAATTACACTGTTGGGTTAGATGCAGTTCTATGTGAGCCTGGCTCTTGTTAGCCTGCCAGCAGGATGGAGGTTTTGCAGCAGGGCATTTTCTGCAGTGGAGAAACACTAGGCAGATATAAGTAGGTCAGGTATGGGGGGGGGACACTGAAATACCTGCCTCACTAATAGTCTTTGTCCAGCTGTGTTTTTTTAAATTGCTGAACAAATGACAGCATGTTCGTTTCTTTCCTTCATTTGCTTTCACAGAAATGCAGTCTATCAGCAGCCGCTGCCTTGCACATTTTTGAACCATTCATTTGCCCTGCCTCTTCAATCCCTAGGATGCCTTTCTTAGAGTGACCTTTAGTGAAACTATAAGCTACCTCCAGGCCGTTTCTCTCACATGACTGGAAAAATGTGCCACATTTAAATCCTGTGGAACAGAACTGAACAAATCCATTTCTGTTCAATTCTTTAGCTACTTATTTTTCAGGGTGTGTGTGAATGGGGGTGGGTGGGATACTCTTATAGTCAAATCACCTAGATTTGAGTAAACATCACCTTGGTTTAAGCACAAATCACTTAGATTTAAAACTGTCATCAATCAGAGATGCAGAGAAGGGCAAGAAAGATATAGCTTTGCAGTAAAGTCCCTGCCTTGTGTGCAGACAATATGAGGTTCAATTCCTGGCATATCTAGTTAAAATATCAAGAAGCAGATCATGTGGAAGATTCATGAGAGCCATTGCCAGCCAGAGCACACAATAGTGAGGTACAGTATATGGACAAATATTTTGATCTAATAGTATAATGCAGCTCTTGTGTTCCTATGGCAGAGGTGGGCAAAGTTCCCTCTAGATGTTGGACTGGAACTCCCATGAAAGTTGATCTCCTCACTCTGTGGTGACGAATGCCTAGAGTTTCAGTCCAGCCACATCTGGAAGGTTGTAGTTTAGCCACTACAAGAGCAAAACCACTTTCTTTTGAAATGTTAGAAATTATTTAACCAAATGTGGTTGTCTCTAGATTCAGGTCACACCAAAGGAAGTACACAGTATATAATTAATTTAATTAACAAACAAGGTCCAGTTTTTGTTAAGAGCTTTCTGTGTTCACCAAAGTTCTGAAAATGCCAGAAAGTTCCAAATAGATCAGATTGTTAACAGCACACTATTTAGAGAAGTAAGGGACATGCTGGTGCTACGGGATAAACCGCAGAAGCCTCTGTCATGCAAGGTCAGAAGACCAGCAGTTTTAAGATCGAATCCACGCAACGGAGTGAGCTCCTGTCACTCATCCCAGCTCCTGCCAACCTAGCAGTTCGAAAGCATGTAAAAATGTAAGTAGATAAATAGATGCCACCACGGTGGGAAGGAAACAGCGTTCCGTGTCTAGTCACGCTGGCCACATGACCACAGAAACTATCTACAGACAAAATGCTGTCTCTATGGCTTGGAAACAGGGATGAGCACTGCCCCCCTAGAGTCAGACATGACTTGACTAAATGTCAAGGGTAACTTTTATCTTTACCTATTTAGACCAGTGATGTCCATCATTGGTTAACCACAATGTTCTTGGACTGCAAACCCCAAAAGCCTTCACCACCTGCTGTGGTGGCTAAGGTTTCTGGAAGTTGCAGTCCAAGAACACCTAGTTGCTCAAGGTTGGAAACAACTGGTTTAGACTTTTACATATATAGAGTGTCCAAGTATAAGAGCGCTGGCTGTAGTCCCAGGGAACTACTATGCTTCTTTGGGTTTTCCAAACAGGAGACAAATGTCAGGGCAATCTATGATGATTTTGATAATGCTGGTTACATTCCCAGAAGTACGATAAACCCCTCATCAATGAGCAGCCATTTGCCACCAAGACTAACACAATTTCACTTATGCAAGCATAAATTGGCAACATTTTTGCCTCAGTTTTGCAGCATTTATGCAAAAAATGTAGCGAAATGCCAATAGGTGATGTCATTCCTGCCTGTCCATCACAGAAGCTCAAGAGGGAGGAGTCAAGGATTGGGCAGGAGGCAGTTGGGAATGTGGAATGGCAGTTAGGGTTGAGAAGAGAGAAGAAGAGGGTTAGAGAATTGAGCTGAGAGTGTTAGGAGAGGGAATTGAGAAGGTTAAACAATACTGAACAAGCAGGAATGAAATTATAAGCACTATAAGAGAGATATTGATTATAAGTGTATAGTAGTTTGGAATAAAAGTGATTGCATACATGATCCAATCTTTGTCAATACCTGAAACAGTTCATAGGACAGAGTTGGCAGACAGTGGAGCCTATCTCACAGCCATAAATACTTAACTCCCAAGCAAACTACACCAGAGCACAGAGTGCTGTCCACAGAAGATTCCAGCCACAGAGACTGGCAAAGCATTAGGAAGAACTACCTTCAGAACATGGCCAAAGAGCCTGAAAAACCCACAGCAACCATTAGTTCCCGGACGTGAAAGCCTCCATGAATACACTAGAATATATTATTTTTCTATATGCCTCAAAATCTCTAGCTTGCTCCAGAGGCATCTGAGAATAAAGCTCGGCTAACTCTCTACTTGTTTGTGATCTCAAAACTATCATCCTTTCATCATCCTTAATCTCAAAGTCCCAGCAAGATCTCTCAAATGAAATTAGGAAAGATTCAGGGCAATCACATTTCTTAAATTGGGGAAATGTCTTTAGATCAATTTTTGAGAGTTCCCCTCACTAGAGTTGTTATTATTATTGTTAATTTGAGCAGCTAATTCTAATTCTTTCATCTGTATTTCAAATTCCATTTCTCTTTGTCTTAATTCCATTTCTCTTTGTCTGTCCTTAGCCTTCTCCCTGCGCTCTAGTTCCCTAGCTCTTTCTTCAGCCCTGTTTTTTTTCCATCTCAAGTTCTATTTCCTTAGCTATTTCTTCAGCCCTTGCCTTTTCTCTGGCCCTTTCTTTCTCCATTTCCAAATCTATTTCCATAGCTTTTTCTCTAAGCCTAAATTCCTGTTCCAACTTCCATTTTTCAAAATCTTGGGAGCTTGGGACACCTTGTCTTTCTGAGGCATTTTCATCAGTTTCCTCCTGTTCTACTGGAGCTAGAGGGTCTCCATTTCCCTCCACTTCCTGAGGTAAACTTTCTGCCTCCTTACTCCCTTTTTGGCTATGTCTGGGTGGCATGTTTAAGTCTGAGTGAATTAGTCTTTAATGCCTATACTGCTTTTGAAAAGAACCTGTCTTTTTGCTGTCAATTCCAGTACTATGTTGTTGCACTTCACTCAGCAGCTCTTTCTAGCTGTTTTCCAGCTAACAAACATTTAGTTACTGTGTCTCTCTATGTCTGAGCTATTCCTGCTCTCAGACACCAAAGTAATTTTATTTTCAAGCCTCTGCTTTTCTTTTCCTATCACCACAGATCTGCTCTAAGCTGGGCTTCTGCTCTTATCCAACACTGCTCCCTTATCTCTCAGAGCTTTGGATTTCAAGCTAGCCCACTGGGTCTCTCAAATCCTGAGATAAACAAAAAGAATTTTTCCTATAGAATTGGTTCCCTATCTTTAGTTTCCCCCAGATCTGGAATCAGAAGCCCCGCCACTAAGCTTTTCCACAAAAGCTCTAGCAGGTCACCCACTTCTTTATCACAGAGCTCTGACTAAAAGGTACCCATTACTCCAGAAAATTCACTTTTACACATTGGCTTTATGGGATTATTTCGTATCCCACTGCTGCCACCAATTGTGATGTTTACCCCGTGGCCCCTGCTTGTTTCACCAAATACAGAGCTCACGAAGGTATCCCAACACACCCTTAAACACGCTGCCACCAGTTGATCTCTTTGATCAACCTATATTTCCTATGAAAGACTGAGGTCCATTCAGTACTGAACTTTTAAACAGAAACAGGTTTATTGATTACAAGTTGTTTTAGGAGTAGTTCTTAAGCACATTCTTAAAGTTACAGAAAGCTTCAGTATTTTACTTTAACCCCTCCTATCTTAATTAATACAGGTCACACTCTGACTAATCACTCATTAAACACTCTGCCTCAAACCCCCAAACTCCCTCTCCAAACTCTGTCTCTGGCTCAACTTCCTAGACTCTGACTCACCCCTCCCTTCTAGTTTCTCTGGCCCACCTCCCAACAGCTCTCATTGGTACATGCCAATAATCTTCTACTTTCCAAAGCAGGGTGATCACTACAGCCGGTTGTGTTAAATGGGATTTCACACCAGCATAAATTCCAGTTTTGGGAGGGGGTATTCTTGGGGACAGAGAAGAAAAGGAAAAAATGAAGTTCCTTCTCTATATTGGTTCTGATTCCATTGCTCATGAGTCCCCATCTGTGATGCTCTTTACATTTAAACAATCCTCTGCATAAAGCAGTGGTGGCAGCTGGTGATTCCAATTTCTAGGGCACTGTGAATGCTGTTGGTTTTAGTTTTCACTTTACAGGAATTGTCCAAGGTGCTGATTTTACACAGGAAATAGTGTTCTGCACCTTGAATAGCTCCTTCAAGGTACAGATTAAAGCCTGCAGTGGATTCACATCACCTCTGAAATTGGAGTCACCAGTTACCACTTATGCAAAGTATGTCATAGTATGGGTGGCTTCAATTTCCTAGCTAGGCAATGTTATTGTGGTACTCATTTGAAGGTTTTATTTGCATTGGCAGAAAAAATTCTCATTTGCAGAGACATGGAATGTCCTACCAATGGAAATATCAAGTATTTAGGGCCGCACCAGTAGAGGAAGGCTATTCTTCCTCATGCATGCTAAAATCTCAATATCTAACTGCCACACCCCAGCAGATGCTATTTGTATCCTTTGGATAAAACATCATATCTAATTTAATCATGTGATTCACAGGGCAGGGTTATGTTAAAAGTGTGCCGGCTGATGAACTTTGAGACTAGTGATGGCTATCCACATCTATGAAGTCTATATCTCCAGATGCCCTTCTCTGCATCTGGTCTTTGCTCAATTCTGTCACATATGACATTTTATTCTTTCCACAGAGGAAGATCCATCCCTTTTAGGGAGCTATATTATTCTGGCATGGACACATTTTACTAAAAATCTGGAAACATTCCTTGAATGCATCCTTCCCATGAAAACCACTAAAATGTGTTTTAAGCAGAAATGTGTGTAGTTTCCTATATGCACATTTCCCCTTAGTGTATGAAACACTATTCCAAAGTGAAGATTACAGTCAGGGCAGAAAGTGCAGATCAGGCATAAAAAATGTCCTCTGGCCCAGATTCTTCACAGAGCTCTAAATGAGACTGGGCTAGTATGGCCAAGCATTAGAATAGTGGGTGAAATCTATATAAACCTAGTAGATCCTGATTTTCAAATAAGAGTACCACAGAATTTCTATGGGATAATGCTCTGGTGCATATTATAGGAAAGGTGAGCTATGTCTTGGCTTTTATTTCCATTTTCTAGCTGTTATTCATACTTTCAAAGCCAACATAATAGGATCTGGAAAAATGTAAAAATCAGATATAGTGCCAAAATCTTGCTTAAGGCTTTGGAATATCCGTTTTCAAATCAACAGTAACCTATATGTTATAGGAGTTGAAATCCATCTCGGCTCCAGAGACATGACTGAAGTAGACCTTCCCGACTGAGTGATCATACTTGCAGAAGAAGCCCATGATTGCCTCCCAAGGACCAATCACAAAACAGCATTGGTATATGTTGTTGGCTCCCACTTTTATCTTGTGCTAAGCTTGTGCTTTTCAGAATCTCCTAAATCCTTTTTGAGGAGAAAGGTGGGATAAAAATAATTTTAATAGATTAAAAAAATCATTTGTCTCCCCTGCCCATCCCTCATTTTTTGATTTGGAGGAAATCAAACCATGGCGGTTTGAAACATGAATGACTGGTTTCCAATTCTTTCTCCCTTTCTATCCTTCATACTGCATGTGAAAAAGAAGGGGCTGAGGAGGAGAAATCCTGAAAAAATGGTGATTTTGCCTGTAAGACAAGAACCAGGACAATACAGTGGTGCCTTGCTAGACAATGATAATCCATTCCACTGAAATCGCTGTTTAGTGAAATCATTGTCTAGCAAAAAGCATTTCCCCATTGGAATGCATTGAAACCTGTTTAAAGCGTTCCAGTGGGGAAGAATCGTCGTCATCTAGCGAAGATCGGCCATAGGAAAGCCACTTTGCGAACTGCCGATCAGCTGTTTAAATCACTGTCTTGCGAAGCTTAGGTCCCGAAAACACCCATTTTGCGAGCGCAGAGGGAGCTGTCAAAATCATCATCTAGCGAAAATCGGTTTGCGAAGCAGGGACCAAACATTGTCCAGTGAAATTCCCCCATAGGAATCACTGTTTTGCATATCGCTATAGCGATCAGAAAAAGTCAATGTCTAGCAAAAAAACCTATCATGCGGGGTAACTGTCTAGCGAGGCACCACTGTACATTCTTTCTGCAATCACTCTCTCCATCACTTCCTCCTCCTAACTGTAATGCAATACAGCATTCAAGTCAGCACACCTGTCATTAGGCAAATCTTTTGGAAGTTGCCCAGGGCTTTTATTTGTTTGTTGATTAGAGGCACAAGGCCTTGGGAAAGGCAGCCGCGCCATCACCGACAGCAACAAGCAGACTCTTCAGGGATGTAGACTGTGGTTGTCGCAGGTGGGAAGGCATTTAGTACGTTCAGTATAGCTTCTGGGCTTTGTGTGGGAAGGTTGGTGGTGCTACTGATGTTGCTGCGGCTTCAGCTGCCTCAGGAATGGCTGCTGCTGCTGCTGTTGCTGCCTGGAAAGTTTTATCTACTGATCAACATGGTGTGCTTGAGGGCTGGCGGGACACCCCTGCATGGGCTGAAACCTGCGTCTGTGCAGCAGAAAGACGCAAACCTAGGTAAGGCGAAATAAGCCAGAGCAATCCCACAGAGTGCCGGCATAGCTCAGACCTTTCCCCCCTTTCTAACCTCTGTCTTGCAGCCACGGCTGCCTGCTTGCATTAATTACCTCTCACTCCACAAACAGATTCATCTGGAGTGCTCTTTAGGGCTCAGAGTGCAGAAACCAACTGACCAGGGATGAAAGCAATTAACAACCAGGTTATTTGAAATTAACTGCCCCTACTTTACCCAGTTGCCCACAACCACTTGATTTCACAAGGCATAAAATGCATTTATGCAAGGACTAATGCTCACAGCTCTATTCTGGTTTCATTGTTCTTTCTCTTCTAAATACAAATACATTTCTCCCTTACATACAGTGGGGTCTTGACTTAAGAACGACTTGAGTTAAGAACATTTTGACTTAAGAACCGCTCTCATAGGAAAATATTGACTTGACTTACATACTTAGATTTGAGTTAAGAACTGAAAAAAGACCCACGTGGGAGGCAGGGAAAGTGCAAAAAGTGAACTTTCAGTTAATTGTTGGCCAGTGAAAAGGGTGCTTGTCTGCTTCCTCACTCCTCCCAGCATTTAGAGAGTGGATTGGGAGACAGTCTTCAGGCTGCCTGGTACTGTACTTGCCTGGACTGTATTTTCCCTGCCTTCCCTGAACCTTTCTTGACCTAAGAAAAAAACAAAATATCCCCCTCTAGTGGTCGAAGGCGGAATAGCAGCTTCCCATTAGTTTCTATGGACGGAAAAGAGCAGATACGGATTAAATGGTTTTCAATGCATTCCTATGGGAAATGCAGATTTGACTTGAGAACTTTTTGACTTGAGAACCGCCTTCCAATACGGATTAAGTTCTCAAGTCAAGACCCCACTGTATTTAAATAGTTATTGCCTCCCCAAATTTATGTACTTCTGGTGATGAAGCTGATGTAGATAAGTCCCAAGCCACAATAGTAATTTCACAAGTTTATTGAAAACATTCAGATTCAGATTCAAATTGGCCAGTTCAAATAGTCTAAATCTTGATTGTTTTAAAAACACTTATTTTAATCAATGATTTAACATCTTGGCTTAATTTGGTCCACATATCCAAAACTGATGGAGTCTTTTCTTTAAATTGGGAAGCGTTCACTCCCTGTGAAGAACAGTCATGTAGAATGGGAGTGTAGGACTGGACCCACACTAGGGCCGCCCCCTATATATATATATATATGAGCAGAACCAGCCTGTGTGGCTTTGGCCAATCTTCATAATCCTAGGATGCCCCCAGAAGAAGGGAATGGTAAACCGCTTCTGAGTAATGTCTACATAGAAATCCTCAGGGAGAGTCACCACAAGTTGTGATTGACTTGACAGCACATAATTATTATTTTATTACATTAAACAAAAATACACTCAACTTTTCTGAGATTTTTAGTTACACATAGATGAACCCCATTGTTTGTGGACATTCGATGAATTGCCCTCAGAATTAGCTGGTGGTGGTAAGATTAAAAATGATAGGCTGGGTACCATCCAGATGGCTTGGAAAGCCAGTTCCATCATAGCCAGTGGCCATGCCGATTGGGAATGATGGGAGCTGCAGTCCAACTCCCGGGGAGAACACATAGATGAATAAGGCAGTAAAAGACCATATTCTGCATAGTTGCAAATCAGGATTGGCTAATTTCTGAAGAGGAGCTGTATTTATCCATGCCAGCTAAAAAAATAAAAAATAAAGCCAGTCTCATACATAAAAATTACTAATATCTCATGCTCCAAATGTCAATTATGAAATTAATCTGGCTGGTATTCACAAGCAGGGGTACTAATTGCAGGCTCTGCAGGCAGCACAAATTTTCATAGCCTCAGCCATAATGCATTATATAACAGTTGCTTACTTAGAATATAATCACCCTATCAATTTGCTAGGAAATTTGTTCTGTGTCATTTTTTGCCACTTGTACCATTAATACAAACTTGACAGTATAGCTGTAAACAAAACAACAATATTAATGCATATCCGCGACTAAGTAGAAAGACAGCAGCCAGACAGGGCTTACGCCATTGAAATCTGGCCCTGACAACTCCAAAATGTGCTCTAGTGAGTTTATTCATAGGATTTATTCTCAGGTGGGCATGTACACCCAGTGTGCTGTAGTGGATAGAGTGGAGGACTAGGACTCAGGAGGCCTGGGTTCGAATCCCTGCTCAGCCATGGAAACTCACTGGGGATGTGGAAGTGGTAAGGCACTCTTTAAATATCTCACTTACCTCAAAAGCCCTGTTAGGGTCACTATACATCCATTCTGACTTGACAGCACATAACAACAACAAGAAGTGTCCCAAGAAGATTGCAAACTTTTTAGTATTATATTTTAAGTGCTAAAGATTTAAAGATTTAAAATGTAAAGGTCTTGAAAGTTCTAATCTTTTGCTATATTGCTCTGGAATGGTATTGTGACCACAGACAGCTACAGTTTGGCTGGGTCACACAAATGAGGTAGCTTTTACTGGACTGGACCACTTCAAATTGCTGATTGGCAGGTGCTTAACTTTCAAATCTTGTCACTATCTTAAACACTATGGGGAATTTTATACTGAGCATCAGACTTGCAAAATAAAGCAAGAAAAAGTTTAAAAAGGTGGCTTTTCAGATGCCAAGATTTGTCAGTGTGTGACAGACAGATGCTATTTGACAGATAGAATGATTTCAAGATGAAATTAACCCCTGAACACGGATGCACTATTTAGTGTTCATATGATGATTCGTAGGACCAAACTAGACAATGAGGATAGCATAAAATCAGAGAAATGCGATGGTGAGAAACTTCTTGATAACCCTTGTCAAAGTAACTAGATAGTCCATTGATGCATTCTTTTAAGAGGCTAGTCTTGAATCTACTTGTATTTGACATTTTTCATGTTAAGGATACGGAAAGATATGGGGAAAGCATTATTGCTGATCATTAGATGCCTTTGCTTACTTTCATATGAAAGGCAGGGCAGACATAGAACACCTTCGTATCCCAGGAGCCTCTACGTGTGCATGTGGCTACGGAATGCCTGTCATGGGGATCCCTGATAAGACCAGGGTCAAAGTCACAGGATCATGTTCAGTTGAATGCAGCTACTGTATCTTCTTTGGACCTTCACATTCAGTATAATTAAGTAAAACATATTTCTGGGCAGCTCAGGCATTAAAAAAAAACCAGCAAGAAAAACTTCATTTGTTGTGGGGTTGCATGTGTCTCAGTATCCATATCCCTGCTGATGAGCACCACTTGGCCAGACTGAGCAGCCGCCAGATGGCCCTCATCCATCTCCCAACTTGTGCTGGACACTTGCATCAGTTTGGCAACTGGGTTCAGTAGGAAAGGAGAAATGATACAGCTAGGGTAGCATAAGGGCACAGGGTGACCTTAGAGTTTAACCCGACCTCGTTAGGAACCTCAGGTAGAGTTTTCATATTCGTGATAATTAAGGCTGGATTAAAAAGATGGATGGAACCAATGTTATACCCTTCATACTGAATGACCATTCAACCACTCTCCCATCTGGTGGGAATTACCCACATGTCACACATTTGAATGACACAGTAAGCCAGGCATCAGTGGGGAAGCAGCAGCATGCTGGTGTGCCTGCTTTCCTGATCAGCAGAAGGGAGTAGATCTTAGTCTGCACTGGGACCATAGCAGAGGAAAACGAGGTATCCTTCATGTCATTTTTCAGCCTTTCATGTTGTTTATGTCAATGACAATACAAACTGCAAGAAGCACAGCCCGATCTGGATCACTAATGCAGTGGGGGAGGCAGGGAGATAGTGTCTCCCCGCCTACCCCATATTTATGAGTCTCAGTACAGTATCTGCTATTTGCATTGGTATGGGGAGGAGGCTCCCAATGGTTCAAAGCACCCATTGGCACAAATATAGTGTATATTTGTGTGTCTCTCTGTCTCTCTGTCTCTCTGTCTCTGTGTGTGTGTGTGTGTGTGTGTGTGTGTGTGTGTGTGTGTGTGAGAGAGAGAGAGAGAGAGAGAGAGAGAGAGAGAGAGAGAGAGAGAGAGAGAGAGAGTCACACTGAAGAAGACAGTACTGGTGTGGTGTTTACAGGGTACTTAAGAAGATCACAAATAGATATATAATCGTCTGTATTTGAAAGGAATTGAATACATGGAGAGATTGTGACTGAGAATGGCATTCATTTTTGTTTCAGAATGTTTGTAAATTAAATGGGATGACAAAGTTGTTTTCATTGTTGTTGTTATGAGCTGTCAAGTTACTTATCATTCATAGTGATCCTATGAATGAATGATTTCCAAATATTAAATATTGTATTTTATAATATTAAATTAGTTTGGGACTGCCTTGGGTTCCAGTTCTAGTCACCTTGGAGAAAATTGGGACATAAAATAAATGAACAAGTATATTAGTTAAAATGTCTTGTTGGATTGAAACAAAATCATATTGAGAAGACACTCAATGAAATCAATAGGACTTAAATTAGTAATGAATAATGTAAAGCCCTTGATTTCACTTGGACTGTTGTATATACCACTTAGTCTGGCTGCCACAAAGTATATAGATTTCTTATGATTATTTTTCATTATGGGCTGGAATCCTATTACAGTATATACTTACACAGATAAAAGCGAAAGTTTAAGTGGTGAATTACCCACTAGTTAAAACAAGCTGGCACTTGTTTTTCTTGTGTGCTATGTCACATAACAATTGTGTAATTATAAAAAAAGGCGCTGACTTTTCAGCTTCACTACTGAAAGTGACACTGTTTGAATTATTCTAGCAGGTGTTTGTAACAGGATTCTGGTCATTATTTATATTACCGATTTATTTTACTCGTATACCCTCCTTTCCCCAAAAGGAGCCAAGAGCTGTGTGCAACATAATATAACATGCCATCAAGTCGCCCCTGAATTATGGCGACCCCATGAATGAGCAATCTCCAAAATGTCCTGTCTTCAACAGCCCTGTTCAGCTCTTGCAAAATGAAATCTGTGACTTTCTTTAGGAAGTCAATCCATTTTGAATTTGGTCTTCCTCTTTTCCTGCTGCCTTCCACCTTTCCTGGCATTATTACCTATTCCGGACAATCTTGTCTTCTCATTATGTGCCCAAAGTAGGACAGCCTCATTTTTAACATTTGGAATCTTGTTTAAATTTATATTTTGGCACTAAGATTCTTCTAGTGTTCTTTTTGAATCTAATGTTGGATATTAGCACTTTATCTGCTCCTGGTTTTATTTTGGTAGAAAGAATACAGCTTCTCCACCTCCTGCTTCCATTACATAATCTATTTGATTTCTATATTGGCCATCTGGTGATGTCCATGTGTACAGCTATCTGTCTGATTGATTGAAGCATATATTTGCAATAAACAGATTCTTGGCTTCACAACACTTTATGAGTTGGTCTCCTGAATTTTTTCTGTCCTCTAGATCAAATTTTCCAGCAATATTTGGTTCTGCTTTGTTTCCTACTTTTTGTGTTCCAGCCATCTATGATTATAAGAACGTCTTGTTTTGGTGTGTGATCAATTTCCTCTTGGATGCTTGTATAAAAGCTTTCATCTTTTTTCACATTGGTAGTTGGAGCATAAACTTGAATGATAATTACATTGATAGGCTTTCCACAAAGTCTGATTGATTTTATTCAGTTGGATCTCGCATTACAGTCCCTAACTGTCTATGCTATATCTTGCCTCAGTATTAGAAACACTCCATTTCTTTTTAGTTTGTCATTTCTAGAGTAGAACACTTTGTAGTTGTCTTACTGAAAATATCCTGTACCAGTCCACTTTAATTCACTGACCCCAAACACTGCAAAGTTTATACATTCAATTTCTTGCTTTATGGTTTCCAGTTTACATTGATTCATACTTCCTATATTCCATGTTCCAATTTTGTATGTTGTGTAGCATTGGGCTTTCCTTTCACTTCTGTGCACATAATCCACTAGACATCCCTTTGGCTTTAATCTAGCTGCATCATTAGGAACAGCACTATTTGTACTTGTTCTTCCCTGATACCTGATTGACTACTTTCTGATTTGGGAGTCTCATCTTCCAGCACTATCTCTTGTTTCATTTTGGACTGTCACATCACAGGGTTTTCATAGTGAGGAAAGGTCAATAGTGATTTACCATCACCACCTTCTTCACTGTACTAACAAAAGTTCACTTGAGTGCCACCACTGTTGAGTTCTCTGCAGGTGTCACCTTCAGCTACCACTGCTGTCCAATAGCTGCCCCTCTCATTACCACTGGCACTATCCATTCTCTTCTGCTGTGTTGATTGGTGTCTCAGTTGTGACAATTCTGCATTGGGAAGTCTGTTAGGTGTCCTAATGGAGTCTGGCATCCTTATGGTGTTGTTCTCAGTTTCTCTGATAAACTCAAACCTTTTCACTGCATTAAGGTGTGCATCCAAGAAGAGGAATTGTTTTCATACTATATTGTAATTTATGAGCTAGTTCTATTTTCTTTAAACATTTTTGACAATGAGAACAGTTTTCACTTGGATAATGACATTCTGTTAGCTAAACAGCCCAGTCTTTTAAAGCATAATCCTCTATTTGTCATGGTGTTGCATTTAAATGAGAGAATATTACAATGCTACACACAGAGGATTACAGCTATGAAGTGGCTGCCTGTACTAAATTTCTGTTTCCTGTTCTATGCAAATAAATGTTACTCTTAACTCTTTGGGTGGGAAAGAAACTAATGATGAAATCGGTCTCCTAGTTTTGATGTTCTGCTTGCCTTTTAATTTCATCCCATGGCTTGTGTCTTAATTGAGGTGTCTCCTATCAGTGAGGTTGCTATCTTTGGTGAGTTGTGTTTGCAAACTAAGAACTCTTGAAAAAAATTCAGGTTCACACCAAACTTGAAGAGGCCAACATGATTGTTCCATAATTGCTTCCCTGTTTAAGGCCACAGGCCAGTTATCCTTCCCTTCACAGAAACCTGGGCTGGGCTATCTATACTTGATAGTCCAGGATACTCTATGAAATCTGGCCGAGATCCCTGCTGGAGACAGGGAGCAGGGACATGATATTAGAGAGCATAGCTATACCTGCTATGTCACCTATGCGGCTCCTACTAAGCCTTTGGCTCTCACACCCTTTTCTGTCATACGGGTTGAAGCTGGGTTTAGCTGCCTCTCAGATTCAGAGAATGAGGAAGGGGAATCCCGTCCTTCCACCCAGAGTGCACAATATATTTGGCCATAGTCCAGACAAGGCAGAGGTGCTCCTGGTCAATCACAAGGCAAATAAAGGTACGTGGATGCAACCTGTGCTGGAAAGGGTTACACTCCCCCTGAAAACCCAGGTCTGTAGCTTGGATGTACTCCTGGATTAATCTCTGAGCCTGAATGCCCAAGTTTCAGCGGTGACCAGGACTGAATCTGCATCGTTAAAACTGGTATGCTAACTGTGCCTGTTCCTTAAGACATTTGATTTGGCCACAGTAATACATGGCTTATTACATGTTGCTTGGATTACTGTAATGCTCTCTACATGGGGCTGTCTTTGAAGACAGTTCGGAAACTTCAGTTGGTTCCAAATGCTCCAGTTAGAGGGAGCATATAATACTTCTGCAACAACAGCTAGAGGGTCATATGGAAAGACTGTATCTCGTCATTTGAGCCTTTCCAGTTTGTAAGTTTTTCAGAGGAGGCCTTCCTGTCAGTCCCATGGTCATCACAGGCGTATTGGATGGGGACATAAAAGAATCCCTCGGTTTCAGCCTGAAGAAGGCCTATTTTAAGCCACAGGTTTGATTGTTGCTTACCAACATTATCATCCAGGAGGCAACTGAGGTGCCATCCATGTGTCATGATTTTCCTTGTTATTGTTATTGCTAGTGTTAATGTTAGTGTTACAGTAAGCACATGACTCTTATAGAAGTCAAGACATAAGGTATAGCATGCAATCACTTCTATACTCAATTGTTTTGTAAAAAATAAGCAGTTACGACTATGATAGACCTTTTCAGGTCTTTTAAAGATTTGAAATGGTAAACTGATGCGCCGGCCTCTGTATCACATGGACACATATTGCACATGGCCACAGTAAGTAGTGTTGCTATTACAGGACTAAAGTGACTGTCCTGAATGCTAGAACAGCCAAAGGAGGTAGTAAAGGAAAGTTGGAAATGCAATTTCTAGTGCCTAGGCAGGGCAATAGCTTTTTGTATTTTATAAGCTGAGAGTAGTTCAGGAGTTTCCTGCTGCAGGTAATGGAAAGCCCCATTTGTGATTTTATCTGTATGTGTGGAGATGAGCAGAGACATAGGGCCACTTTGTTTTTTTAAGCTACAATCAATCCTATATCCACCTCCCCGAGGGTCTGAGCAGACCTATATAAGACCGTGCTATTAAATGTCTTTGTAGGAGGAAAGTGAGCTTATATCAAAGGTGGAAAGTGTTCTGCATCTCTTCAAATATTTTTAGTTCGTATGGCTATTTTAGGAAAGAAAAGTTAGTTCTTTTCTGGGGGTGGGAGCAATATCAAATCACCCTCCTCTACTGTGAGAGTGGAGGATCCAAGGGCTACAAAATGGTGTGGGGAGGGACCATCTGTAGCTGACAGGCTGTGCAGGGACTATCCGTTTTAGGTTCTTAGTAGAATGGACAGACAGCAGCAATGATGGACTGCTGCGAACCACCTTCCAGTCTGGCATTCCACAGTGTTCTCATGTTGCACCACCCTAGGACATTGTCAGAATATCAAAATGTTAGTGTCCCTTTTTTCCATTTAGTAAAGTTGAGCTAGGTTGGAGGATTCATTATTAGCATTCTTACTCCTTCCCAAGACACTTGGGCCCTCAGCAGCCCCCAAGGACACTGGGTGCCAACTTCGACCCTTTCAATATCTGATTCCTTTTCAGGACTTTTGCCTCCCTTCCTCTGGAAAATGATGAATTCGGAGTAATATAATAGCTTTACAGTTTTTCCCCCCATCTTTTGTTGTTGTTGCAAGTTAGAGAGAACTCTTTGTAGTGCTTCCTCCATTGAGTAACGTTGCTTAGTTAATGGATGGGTACAAGGAAAGACTGTACGGGGACTCCCCTGTTAATATGAACTCTTGCCGTTTTATGGTGGTTGCACCCTGTATAGTTAAGGTTGAAGCAGCTGTACCCATTACATACTCCTATTTCAGGGGTTTATGACTCAGCTGTAAAAATGTGCTCCAGGCTAAAAGGTAGCTGACAGGGTGTTACCCTTGGTATACTTAAATCAACAACAAGAACCAAAATTGCAAAAGAAGACCTCATTTCCACCCCACCCCCCCAAGCTTCTACAGGCGCTTGTTTTTAAGCAATACAAGGATGCATTATATAGTTGATTGCCTTTCCTAACTGTATATGGTACTAAGGAAAGTAATCCATTCTGTTTTTGAAAAAGAGATGATTGGTTGGGAAAAGAGTGATCTTTACCATACTAGTCATTTTGGTTTCACTGACGTACAAGAAAATTGAATTTATCTTTTGCTGGTACTCGTTACAAGAACTGGGTTGGTACGCACTCAATCCTTCCTATTTGCAAAAGACACACACCTCCATACATATTATTCCTTGATCAGCTTCTATTGCTTGTTTGCCCACAAAAATTCCCCAGTCCTCTTGACACATAATTGTGCGTGCAAAAACACAAGCTGCCAAGTAGGCTTCCAACTGCATACATTTTCCATGGCTAGATTCGTCTTCCTCAATTTGGTACCCTCCACACATGTGTTAGACTACATCATCCATCATTCCCAGGCAGAACGGCCAAGTACATGAAAGCAGATATCTTCTTTTTATTGGTAATGGATTGATCATATCCTCTCATGGGAAAAAGGAACAATCATAGTAAACCCATTCCATTGTCTGTGTGTCTGGGCAGCATAACTTGTACCAAATGTACCTGAGAAAGCCCGTCATAGCTGGAGCGCAGCCTTCCTGATGTAATTAGGCTGCAACTTCCATAATCTATAGCCAATGGTGAGGAACTCTTAGAGCTGCAGTCCAACATTATCTGGAGGGCCATCCTTTGCCATTCCTGGAACAGTCCATTAGAGGTTGCTTCTTTAAAGCCTAGTAGTTTAGGTATCTGGCTGCAGAGGCAGAGGTTGGGAGTTCGATTCCCACTATTTTTCCTGCAAATATAGCCAGCCTGTGTGGCCTTGGGCACGTCCAGAAGAAGGGACTAGTAAATCGCTTCTGAGTGTTCTCTACCTGGAAAATCCAAAAAAGGTTGCCATATGACATAATTGATTTGACAGCACATGATTATTATTATTAGCATATTGTTTCTTGCATTGTTTGGGGGTGGTTCATGGTTAGGCATGAACCAGGGACCATCCCAATTCACTGTTTTCCTGGTTCGTGTCCATTTTTATTCAAGACCATTGACTCCTGTTTATTATCCATAGGCCTAGCATTGGCCTACTTAACACTCCTGGTATAATCATCAAATGTTTTTACATTGACTAATTATAATCAAAGCAATAACTCTGAACTACAGCCATTCATGCTATTATGCACATGTGAGGCAACATGAAAGTCTTTAAGAGGGGAGCAGGGTGCTCCCCTAAGTATTGAGAAATGTTGAATGCAAATTCATAGAAGTTATTCTAATGATGATGGGGAGGTCTGAGATTGAGTTACATTTTAACTGTTCATGTTTCTACATCATTGATAAAACCATAAAAGCTGATAACATCATTCTCCTGGTTATATTAGGAAATGCAAGAACATTGTTAAAATTACATTTTCACATTGCCTTAGCTTAAAGAATATGGACACATAAATTAGATTTAAAATAGCCAGGAAACTTTGCTACTGGACCTGAAGAATTAATTGAATACAGCAAATAATTGCCTACATATTGTCACTAAAAAGACTTGCATTAAATATAATTCACTCCAACGAATTAGAAATATCCCTCATAAGAGAAAAATATTATTATAATGTACACTTAGCAGTAGGCATTGTGCAGTCCATCCACTTTCCAAATCCAGCTCTTCACAGAACCCTGAAATTCACAGAGATACACTGGTTTGAACTTAAATGCAATATTTCTCGATTAGATTATCATTTTTACAGCTCAGGTAGGATGATGTAGGAGTGAACTCAATGCAGTTAATGACCATAAATAATGACAGCATTATTCCTTTGTCTTGTCCTTTGCACACACTAATATGCCCTGACAGCTAGCTTTGCTCTTTTATTAACTCTCTGTCAGCTGTAATCAGTTACGGTGAAGTAAGGCAGCAAAATTTACATGTGCCAGGTCTCACCAATTCTTTCAGATATAGTTGAGACTTCATCCTGCACTTGAGTGGGAAGGGTGTACTGGAGATAGAGCTGTTATCTGAAAACTATAGAGCTGGAAGGAACCCTATGGATCATCGCGTCCAACCTCTGTTAAGGAGGCACAGTGGGAATTGAACTCCCAACCTTTGGTTCTGCAGCCAGATGCCTAAACCATGTTGAACAAATTCTGGCTTAGTGGCTTCCCAAGGTAGTTTGCTCCCTATGGAATGTCAAAAGGAAACTTTATGCAATACTAAAATCTAATTAATATGTTTCTCTTACAGAAAACTGCAACTGCAGTCAGCACTGTGCTTATAAATAAGGAACGGAACCTTCATCGCCCTCCCCCACTCCAGCTTCGATAACTGTTTTGATCGCCCTACACCTTCACTACCTTTTCCCCCAAAGAATTGTGGCCCCAGGACCATCGTGGAAGCACGATTCCAATTTAAAACATAGCATGTGGCCGATATACAGAGAACAAAGCTTTAATGGAATTGGAAGCGGACTTTGGGTAACCACCAATGAATTTTGGCAGCATGTGACAATAGAGGGGGATGCATCCCGCAGCGGATCTATACTCTTGTGTGTGTGTGTGTGTGTGTGTGTGTGTGTGTGTGTGTGTGTGTGTGTGTGTGTGTGTGTGTGTGTGTTAACTGACCCCTGTCATGTTCCTGATCTAAATGTTTTGAAGAAAAAAAAACTTGTGGCTATAAAATCATACTTTCCTTAAACCTTGAAATGTTTCCTGAGTTCTTGAGGGCCCTTATATCTATGAGAATTTGGAACAGCAAAGTTTTACCACAGGTACTCCAAATGAACAGGCCACCCACTGTTGTATGAAGCAGGCAATCTCTATAAATATTGAGAAATACAATCAAAATTCTTCATTTATAGGTGCCTTCACTCTCTTTGTGTTATCAGTTCAGAATCTCCTCTTAAAAGAAGCCGATTTTAAAAGATATTACCTCCCCACCCCAGTTCTCCTACCAGCACACAGTATGATTCAGGCAGCCTCAGGAGGGTTCTTACTGGCGGTGCATTTCTTTCATAATTAACTATAAATGGAGGTACTTTAGTCACAATGGGTTCCTCTACACTGGTCATATATAATGATACTTCCAACTGCCACTGGGCAGAAAGGAGACATGAATAAAACAATAGGACATGCCAATTAATGGCAGAGGAGAGTCCCCATAAGGTCTTGGCACCAGGCCTGTTGTCAAGAAATGCCCAATATTTTGGTGTGGGATGAGGTGGGAATTTAGTGTACAGGTATTAGCAGTTGTGGATGATTCTTGTTAACTGTCAATATAATAAGTAAAAGTGCACGATTCTATATGAACTGGTTTAAAGAAGTAAAGAGGGAGGGCATTTAACTGAACTGAAGCAGCATTTATAAAATGACAGCAGAGGCCTTAGATCTGGTTTTGATTACACTTAAAAAGTATAGAAAGAAACAACAGGACAAAATCTGATTCTTTTAAGACACTTGTGACTGTTTTTGTCTTTATGACCAGTAACTTGTTGTGTACCTCCACCTGCACAGTGGCAGTGATGTCACAAACTGTAGAATGCAGGGCATTTTTGCTAATTAAGGAGCTCCTTTTTCAACTTTGGAGTGCATGTGACTTCATATCATTGCACATGAGTCATGCACAACCCAAAATTGCAAAATGATCTCTTTAGCTGCAATCTATCACGGCTAGTGATGTCAGTCTTCTTGAGCAGATGGAGCTAAGCAACAGGATACTGGCCAGTGTTTCACAGTAATTAATCTGTGGTAACTACATTTAACTTTTGTATTAATTCAGTTTATTAAACTACTGAGCTGGACAGAGCTAGAGTTAGATTCATCTAATATTCTGCAGCTGCTGCCTTTTTTCCATGACACCAAAACTCTTTCGCCTCAGGCAACCACTTCACTTCATGTAATGGTAGGGATAATCTGGAATGTTCCCATTATGCATATGAAACTAAATTATCCTGTTTTGTGTGTGAAGATCAATATCTTTTCTAAACTGCTTTATGAGGCTTTCACCTTGTTAAACCCCCCCCCCCCCAAGAAACAAATAGTATTGGTGACACAATTTAGACAATCCAGAATATAGAGGCATTGGTATAGCAATATTCTGTGAAGCAGTACACCCCCTTCAATAATAAATACAGTAAACAACAAGATGAGAACCTCTAGTGTTAAAAGTCTGCAGATTAGTGTTTGTATTAAAGAGTCACTCCCACAGAAGAGACATCAGTGCTAATTAATGAATTATGAACCTCACAGTTTTAAAACTAATTTTTGTGACACCTATTTCTGCTAGTAAGAAGAACATTTCCATCAACAGATCCTGTCAGGAAGCACTAATTAAAGTTTCCTCTCTTCTTACCTACATTTTAAGACAACAGAGCTTTGAAAGAATGGGTTGTAACAGCTAGGATTTTATTTAGAGTTTCAGAGCAGTTCAATTTGCATAAATTCTAATAAAGAGTTATTAAATCTATTAACACTTGTCTATGGCAATTAGTTTTAAGATTGTTAGTTTGAATGGCTGTGTTTCGTGGCAGGCGAGAGAAGTAAGCAGAGAGAACTTGCTCAGAATACAGTGTCATTTCATTTGCAAAATTCAGCCCAGTAACATTTAAGGAAGCCTCGAAATGTATAAAGGAGAGGTAAAGGCAGTCTGAGCTTCCAGTAGAAGCTCTCTTGCCTCTTTATGGAAGAGAGATTCAATCCAGGCTCCTGTCAGATGTTTATTTTACAATGTATATTTGATATATAAACCTGGTGAACATTATGATATTTCATTACCAAAACCGCAGCACACTGTCCCCTGGAGAAAATGGCATTTTTAAACTAATATTGATTATTTAGTACAAACTGCAAAGATCATAACTTATAATGGAGAAAAAAACACCAGGGAAAGGTTTAAATTTTTATTTTTATTTATAGGTTCTGGCAGGTTTCTGGGGAGTTGGTCAGTATTCCAGTAAAAATTAATTCAAGAAAGTCAGTTTATTTACTACAGGGTAGCCAGGCCTTCTTTATTTATACCAATTACTGCCAAGTTAAAACCGAGGAGAGAAGTTATATTGTTCTTCTGGCTTTAGCTTGTTTTGTTATCTTTCTTGGCACAATTCACAAAGCACACTGGAGAGGGCTAGAGTCCAGCTTTTGACTCCTCTTCGCACAACCTGGCAGAACCAGTTTCATAGATGGATGATGTCAGCATACCCCCATACTGATAGATGTTGAGATATATTCTTTCCTGCTTGGTGATCCAAGAGCATTGGGGGCGGTCCGCGGGTCCCCTGACCATGGTCCCTCAAAGTGTGGCCTGTCAGCCACATGTGATGCCTGAGGGACATTTTTGTGGCTTCCTATACATGCTCACTGTTAGACCTACCAAAATCACCAAGACCTATTGAAATCAATCTGCTTGATTTGGTTCAAAGCAAAACCACAAATGAAGCACTATCAGATTTTGTTGTAATAACCGATCACAAATATTTATTTATTTATTTATTTATTTATTTATTTATTTATTTATTTATTTATTTATTTATATCCCGCCCTTCTAGTCAATAGACTACTCTAGGTGGCATACAACATATAAAATAAAACAATTTAAAATATAACAATGATATAAGACATCATAATCAAACTGATTCAAGGTAGAAAAGGTGAAAAGAGTAAATCAAGTAGTGGTTGGAGTTAATTTCATTAACTTACTTAGAATATTTATATCCTCCTTTGCATTATTAAGTCTCAGCTTTTCCAGATATTCAACCAAAATCTGGCTTCCTGTAACTCTAGGCCATTATTACATGTCTTGCACACTGAGATGATTGATAACAGATCCTGACCCTCCTCTGCATGACTATCTTTCAAGTATATGAAGAGTGCTATCATATCTCCCCCCAGTCTTTTTTCTCAAGGCTAAACCTGCCTACTTCCTTCCGTCTTTCCTCATAGAGCTTTGTTCCCAGTCCCCTGATCATCCTTGTTGCACTTCTGAACTTATTCCAGGTTGTTGCTATCCTTCTTATGTGGTGCCCATAACTGGACGGTACTCAAGATGAGGCCTAAGCAGAGCCAAATAGAGGGGAATCAGTATTTCATGGGATTTGGCGGCTATACTTCTGTTAATGCAGCTTAAAATAACATTTGCCTTTTTTGCAGCCACATTGCACTGTTGGCTCATACAGTGGATCCTCTACTTACGGAATTAATCCATATTGGAATGGTGGCTGCAGGTCGAAAAGTCTGTAGGTCGAGTCTCCATTGACCTACAATGCATTGAAAACCGATTAATCCTGTAACCGGCTGTTTTTGTTCCATTTTTGTTCCATTTTGTTTTTTTTTTCTAGTCTGTAGGTCGATTCTCTGGCTGCAAGTCGAACCTAAATTTTGCAGCCAGAGAAGTCTGTAACTTGAAAAGTCTGGAAGTTGAGCTGTCTGTAAGCCAAGGGTCCACTGTATCCAGCTTGAGATCTACAACAATTCTAAGATCCTTCTCACTTGTAGTATTACAGAGTCAGGTATTCCCCATCTTGTAACTGTTCATAGGGTTTTTCCTCCCAAGTGTAGAGCTTTGCAATTGTACCTGTTAAATTTCATTGTGTTTTGTTCAGCCCAGTGCTCAAGCCTCTCAAGATTTGTTAAAATTTTATTTCTGTCTTCCAAAATATTAGCTATTCCATCCAATCTACTAGTTTTAATCTAATATTTGTTTAATTCTTTTTTAAAAAAATGTTTTAATAACTTATTGTTTTTTTTTTAGCTGTTAACGTTGTTTCTTTTTAATGATGAAAGCTGCCTTGGGTCCTTTTTAGGAGAAAGTCAGGGGATTGATCGATCGATCGATAGATAGTGGTGCTACTAGAAGTTGCAAGGCTTTTTCAGTATCCTCTCTTATTTTTGTAAGAATAAGTTTGGCGCTCTCCAAGTTTTTCTCTTTTCCTTACAGATGATTGGTGAAGTGTCTGCAAAGGGATATATATGCTGTGCGGTGACTGAGTCCAAGTCCTCCTTGGCTCCTCTGTCAATGGACTGTGTGGACAGATCTTGGACTTTCTGGGGAAATTTGGTTGCCATTCACCTTCACATTGGGTCCCAACACCTTCATCTACCACATCACTTTCAATTTCTCTTTCCCTCAAACAGTGGACGATGGTGTTTCTCCACTCTAAGGGTAAAGAGTAGTTCACTCTCTGGCCCATAGTTACTCTGAAATGGCACTGATGCTCCCAATTTTTGCATATTTGTCTGAAGACCGTGCATGTTTCTGTTTAAAAATGTAAATATACAACAAAGCACATCCTACTCAAGTCAAAATCCATAAACTCCAAAAGCCTTGGTGAACACTCATGTTCCAGTTTGATTCTGAGATGAAAATCAGTACAGAGAAGTCCCTCTAGCCTATCCTCATGTGATGGACTGCTCTCGCTGGAAGGACACAGAGAAGGATGACAATGTCCTCTTCTTAGATCAATCTGGTGGCCTTGGAATATCTGGCAGCCATTTTTCACAACAACAGGTCTGCCACAGGGCAACGAGCCATTTCTGATAAAAAGTGACTGGAATAAGTGAGTATCTTGCAGGCTTCTAGAAATATTCCTCTTTCTCCATCTATTTATATCTTTTTTTCTTTTGGCAAAAGAATGAGACCTGTGAGAGCTGGATATGGGCCATCAGACATGTGACTCCCAGATGTCAGTATGTTAAAAGTCTAAATATGCTTTTATTGTATAGAACAGTCGTTTCCAGTCTTGGGTAACCCAGGAGTTCTTGGACTGCAATGCCCAGAAACACCAACCAGCACAGCTGGTGGTGAAGGCTTCTCGGAATTGTAGTCCAAGGACATCTGAGTTTACCCAAGGTTGGGAGCTGCTGGTGTAGAAGGAGTTTTGACTGGTGAAGGTTATCACGTGACTTTAGGAAGTCCCCTTATCTTGGAACTATAGAATCACCCATCCTCCAGTAGTTTCTGGTCTTTCTGTTCTTGCTTATATAACCTCTAAAACTGGGATCTTTAATGGTAATGCTCTGCATTCCTTCAGGGCACTTTGTCAGGGTCTGCGTGCAGGAGTGGGACATAGCCAAATCCAGATGTGAATAGCATAGACCTGCTTAGTGCGCTTTGCCACCCATTTGCCTGTCTTTCTCTGTCACTCTCAGAACTGAGTAGAGGCAGATTGCGCTTGTCATTTTTTTAAAAAAAGGGATTTGCTCTTTCCAGAGGCCAGGAGGAATTGGCAGAGGGGTTTTGCAATTTGGCCAAGACATGCCTGTGGCCCAAGGGCAGCAAATTGCCCACCTCTGCTCCTGCAGCCCTGTCAGCACCACCTTAGCCCTGCATGCACCACCCTTCTTCCTTCCACTCTTTTACTGGGTGCCAGTTTTATTAGTAGGGTTAGGCTTGTAAAAATGGATTTCAAACATGCTTAGAATGTGGGTTGCATCCCCCTTTGGTTTGTTTGGGTTTTTTTAAAACAAACTTGCTCTTACTTGCACAAAGCTCTTTTTGGAAACAGATGGGAAGAAATGTCTCCTCCATTGCCACTTTCCAAACAAATCCAATGCAGCAATGAAAGGAGCATCAATACAGACTGCTTAAACCAGCCTGCTTCCCTGTGACACAGCCAGGAAACAAATGCTATAGACAGAAGGGCTAAGATGGCAGCCAATTGATCTGCTGTTACGGAGGGCCCTGGCCTCCCAATGTGTCATCTACAAGAGATCTCTCTCGTTAAAACATAATAGGGTTAAACAGAGCAACACTAGAAGCTGGTCCTGAAAGAGATACCATGGGGCTCCAGGGAGAAGTTGAAAATACACTGTTCAGCTCTTTGCAGCTGAAGAGCATTTTGGAGTAGTGAAAATTGTCCCTGTAGACATTGTGCAAAGCTTCACATGTGGTGTAGTTATCCAAGTGATAAATTGCATTTATCATGTATTCTTGATTGACACACCTGCATTTTGCCCATTAATCTATATGAGCTAGGAGATTTTTTTTTAAAGCTGCCTCAGAGGGATTCTGGTTGTAGATAACTAGTCCCTGCCTTTGAGAAGTCAAATTCTTTTCTTCTGATGTCAATTCTTTTCTGTCTGCCCAAATTAACATGGGTCAGAGGTTCGTTGGGAAAATTTAAAGCATGCTAAGAGGAGGAAATTGGTGTTCTTTGCATTTTTCATTCATTTTGGTAGGAAACTGGAAATAAAGGTTGAGATTCATGGAATGTGTTTTGACAGCCAGGCGATCCTGTATTTAAGATTATCAGAATGTTTAAAAAGAACCTGTATAATAAATCCTTTTACTGTTCAAGGTGCATTAAAATTTTTATCTCGCTCTTAGCCTTGACATTTCCCCCTGCCCACTCCAGCTGCTTTAACAGCAGCTTGCCATACAAAAATATAAGCAGGTGGAGCTTTCCTTGGGATGGAGATAAACCAAGGACAAGCTTAATATGCTTAATTTCTGTATGGCACACTAGCAAAAACATATTTCAATATTACTGGCTCATCCTAAGCGTTGCCTTGTTAAGGATGTGATCCTAAGCCCATTTACTAGGGAATATGTGCCATTATATATTTGGGAGGCCTGCATCTGAATATATGTGGTTAGGATTTTGGTTTGCAATTTTTTGCCCCAGATGGGGAAATGAAACTTAGAGAAGATAAAGTATAGGTCACATTAGTAGACTCAATTAACAGGCAACATTCATCCATCAGTCACTTGAAGTATGATTAAGAGTTAGTGTACAGAACAATTTGCACAATTTGAGCTGTGGGAAAGATTTGAAAAATTACCAGGAAGCACACTACCTACTTGGATTGGATATCTAAGGTTAGGAAGACTTTAGTCCTTTGCTCTGTCTCGTGGGAGACACACCTAGAGTGAGCTAGGACTGGCTTGGTGGCGATGGACTGGCTGGTGGTTATGTTGACAAGCTGAGAGGACCATCCAGCTATCTTGGGGCTTTCAAAGCAAGATGTCCCCTACCTCAGTTTCGGTGTGTACTTTTGGACCCTGCCTTGACCCACTAGAATGGCTCACTAGCATTTTGGAAATTTGTTTAAATTTTTGTCAAAAGGGAACATAGTGTATTCAAGAGCGAGGAGATATGTATAGTTAGGACATGAAGAAATCTGTCCACAGCCTTAGGGGAGTAAACATTTTACGTACATTTTACATTCTCATTGAAAAAAACAGGTGCACCATTTCCTAGATTCATTTCTGAATCCTTGGGAGCTGCTATTAGTTAGGCTTGTAGGCCTTTTAAAAGGAGTCTAAACTAATTACAGTAAGGTAAAACTGATCCTAGCACAATGCTGAATTAGGCATGGGATTTTCACTATGGATATTTTTCCCCACTAGGAATTTCCCTAGTCAGAAGTCTGACACCTGTACCCCCAAACATTCAAGCCCTCAAGAGGAGTTTCATCCCATATACCTGAGGCCCAGACTTTTCCACAACCAAACAGAGTGAATGGGCCTTGCTAAGCGCCATAAGAATTATAATGGGGTTGGGGGAGTGGTAGTTTTTTGAGAGCCTCCAGGTACTGAACCTAATTAGCCAAGAGACCAGGTGATGGGCATATACACTTGTGTAGCAGGGAAGGCTGATATTCTTCAGGACGGCAAAGGAAGAACGTATCCTTACTCCCTCAGGATCTTTATCTACAGTAAGAGACCTGCTATATGTTTTTTAAAAGCTGTTATTGATGGTGTGGCAGCTTCCTTGTCCTAGATCATAGGCGAAGCAAAAACTGAACATTCAGATTGACTGATGTAACCCCCAGACTGCCCAAACGACTAGTTACAAATAATTAGTAATTTGCAATGCATTCTTTTTTCAAACAGTGAAGGTATTATTATGGTCCCATTTTAATTTAAAGAAGGAGAACTGTAATTGTTCAGTTACTTGTACGGAAATATCACAGAGTTCAAGTACTGGCTCATGGTTGGACTCATGCCTCTGTTTTCTTATGGGTGTTGAGGCATCAGTGAGTAAGATGGGATGAAAATACATTTCATACCACAGGCTGAAGGCTTGTACCATTCAGTTTTTTTAAAGGAACAAAAATGTAATAATTGCTTTTTTAAAATGTGAAAGTTAAGACTATGAAAATCGCAACGATCATGTCAATGGAACTATTCTCAGGGCTTTTGAACCATAACTGTAACAGTTTTTAAAAGTAACTTTATTTGTTCTCAGATCACCTCTGAGTTTGCACCTCTGAATTTGCATCTCTGAGTTCGTTGACATTTTGCAGGATGTATTCTTCAGTGCTGGGAGCCCGGCTTTGTTGAGTTTTAAACTTTCTTCTTTTTTGTTGAAGCTGTGCTGGTGTTTGTGGATTTCAATGGCTTCCCTGTGCAGTCTAACATAATGATTACTGGTGTTGGCCAGTAGTTCAGTATTTTGAAATAGAATTTCATGTCCAGCTTGTTTTATGGCATGTTCAGCTACTACCGATTTTTCTGGTTGTTTTAGTCTGCAGTGTCTCTCACATTCTTTGATTCTGGTGTGGCTGCTGCATTTTTTGGTTCCAATATATACCTGTCCACAACTGCAAGGTATCCAGTATACTCCTGCAGTGGTGAGGGGGTCCATTTTGTCCTTTGCTGACCGTAACATTTGTTGTATTTTTGTGGTGGGCTTGAATACTGTTTGTAGGTTGTGTCTTTTCTAAAGTTTCCTCATGCAGTCTTTGACTCCTTTGAAGTATGACAGAAATACTTTATTTGTGGGTGGTTGTTTTTCTCTTCAGTTTGGTGTTGTTTTCTTTGTTTGATGGCTCAACAAACCATCGTTCGAGTCAATGAACTCTACCCAGCTACAAGGACACTGCACACAAAAGACCAGCTAACAACACCCATCAACCACAGTGACAGATAATCTCTCCCCCTTATCACAACAATATACACAACAAAAAAAACACGCTGATCACTACAACCACCCATCTCCTGAAAAGGACAAAAGCTGATCCCACAGCTATAAATACTCGACTATCCAAACAAATTGAACCAGAGCACAGGCAGAGTTTTGACTCCTGTCCTCTGAAGATGCCGGCTACAGAGACTGGCAAAACGTTAGGAAGAACACCCGTCAGAACATGGCCAAATAGCCCCCAAACCCCCCCCCCCACAACAACCATTAGATCCCAGCCATGAAAACCTTTGAGAATACGGAGGAGATATTGTTTGAGCAACAACTGCTGAACTTCACAGTTTAACTGAGAAGACCTGATTGCTTTATGCTCAGTAAAAATGGAAGAGATTGCTACAGGGGGAAAAGCAGGGAACAATGTTACTAACCAGTCTGACACAATCATGTGGTAAATATTTCTCCAGGCAGCTTTATTTGCTCTTGTCGTTTCCATCTATAATTATTTTAAGTTTTCTTTCCTTTTGGCTCCAGCTACTTTGTACCACCTTGTTCTTTTGCAGCTGTCAAATTCATTAAGCTTGCTCTTGAGGCAGCTGCAGTCTTAAAAGTGCTGAGGTCAGTTTTTCTTTCTTTCTTTCTTTCTTTCTTTCTTTCTTTCTTTCTTTCTTTCTTTCTTTCTTCTGATGTTTCACTTTTACATTTTTGCAGCCTCAGAACACAGATTCCTCTTTTTAGGAAGGTCTCCTGCAAAAGGAAAAAAATGCAGTGGATGCAGATTCTATATCTCCCCTTATTTGGTGTCCTGTTCCAAAGTAGATCCATTTGAGTACCATGTCAATAGTAATGACAAGAACATCATTGGTAACAATAGTAATGATCATTATAACAAGAAATTGTCCTACTAACCCTCAAAATTAAAGAATAAAAAATTAAACATTACATTGTCGGAGCTGGCTATGTTATTAAGAGAGAAAGAATCAACCACTTCAGATAGCAATAACTAAGAGGCCGTGGTGCAAAACTGGAGGATAGAACAGCTCATGCCACATGGCCTGTTCTAAACCCCCTGAAATATCCTGGTGCCTCAGTTATGGAAAATACCATCCCATGAACTGAAAGCAATAGCTCTCCTACCTATAATCAGCACTCTTTGCTAAGTGACTCTGATTTTTTTGGGGGGGGAGGGAAAGGCAGTTGAGACTCCTCTGGACTGTAGTTTGAACTTTACAGGAGCTAATTAAGGTGCTGGACTTTATGGCCAAAAAACAAAAGCAAAAACATTTCCTTAGATAGCTTCAGACTAAATCAGCTTCCACTCCCTCTGCCTGCAAAAAGTTTTCAGCCAGCTCTTTACTATACATTTCAAAATAATCCATAAACTATCATCAGATTAAAACAGAATCAACAATAAAACTTGTGAAATGCTTGGTAGGCATGTTTTCTTGTTTTCTGGCCAAGAATGGTTTGAAAATTGTAAGAGGGATCACATTCAGTTTCCTGAGAGATTGGGACAAAACCATGCCACTGTCAAACATACTCTTTTCCTTATACCTGCTAATCTTCACCTTTAGGGAGGCAATTGATTTTTTTAATTAAAAAAACAGCCTTATATCATGTGGGCAAGTTCTGAAAAAGACAAGAACCTATTTTTACCCTTCTCAAGATCCGGGGGGGGGGGGGAGAATCTTGTCTGACACTCCCTAACACATGAAAAAAAGAACATCTTGAGAATTCCTAAAATGGAAAACTATCCTCCAGAAGATGTGTGTGTGGGGTGCTATTTGCCATTTTAATGCAATTCTTCAGAGTTTTGGATATCTTTGGATCAGAAAAGGCCCTTTTCTCCCCTCAAAAAAAAAAAAAAAAAAGTGATCATCTAGTCGTGTCATCTGTGCATGTGTGTAAAAAAAAAACATTTTGGGCAAAATTATTTTAAATGATAAATGAAGCCTGCACCAAGGCTTCTGGGGACATAATTTGCCATTTTGATGGCAAAAATATATTGGGAAGGTCTAGAGGGATTAGGAGCCACTGAGGAGCCATGTATGCCCACCCTGATGTAAGCTTTGTGCCTGCTATTGACAGTGCCATGTAAAGTAGGCCTCACTGAAAAGTCAGCAAAATGAATCAGCGAAAACAAAGATGGGGGTGGATAGCTGTTTCACAAAGCAATTTCTTCTCAAATGGTTGAGTCAACTCATGAATATTTGATCAAACCACGGTTTCTTACCAGCTCTACATCTAACACATGTTTTCTGTAAACAAAAGAAATAGTAAATGACAACAAGCATCAGACGGGAGCCTGTCCCCATGAATATTGACATTGGTGGATTCTGGTGACAGCTTTTTGCTGTTTTCAACCAACATGTTTTGTTTTCCTGAGCCTCAGTTGTCATGAGGAATCGGGCTATGCCCATCTGGTGAGCAAAGCCACAAAAAAGGAACTAATGTCAAATAGTTGTTGTCTTTGCTTCTTTAGAGCAGAAAAGGTTTTGACTGAAAGCATGCCTGGAGACTTAGACTTAAAGCTAGGATTCCTATCTTTACTGTGGAAAATATATATCTATGTATATGGTTCATAGCTGGGTGGTGGGGGGAATCACAAGAGTTTTTGGAGGAGAAACTGTTAACAAGGCATATGATTGCTAAAGTGGTTTTGGTCACATTCTTCAGCTCATTTCCAACAGACCCAGCGGGCAAGTGCATGCAATCCAAAGCCCTGATTAACTGTTCTAAACACCATTATGGAGATGCACAAGGAGAAGCAAGCATGCTTGCTCTGGCCCCACCCTCATAATTTCTGTTGTTTAATCCAAAACTTTGAAAAGTTACTTTTTTGGGGTGGGGTTACAGTGCGCACAGTCCCAAAGCCTACGTCCTGTCTGTGGGATTCTGGGACCTGTAGTACAAATGCAGTTAACAGTCTAAGTTCTACTTTTAATCTGGAAAATTGTTCTAGATCACAGAGTTTCTACAACAGGGCTTTCTGCCTGAGAAAGCGTAGAGAGTGACAGATATGTGAGTTACTTGCCATTAATTCCTTTTTATGGAATAACTAATGCAGCTATCTCTAGCATTTCAAAGAAGTTCCTTTCCTACCTCTCTCTGAACATCCTTGGTATCCCTTCGTGGTCTCCCGTCTCTGTATTAACCAGGCCCAGACCTGCTTAACAGCCAAAATCAGAGAGAAGTGGCATGTAAGGGTAAATTAGTCTTTCACAGCTCATCTTCTGACTCAGTATAAGGCAAATTCCTATGTTCCTACATGTCAATTCCACTCCAAAAGCAAACATCACAGCTATACTGCTACCGACAAGAATGTGAGATTGGTTTTTGTTCCATAATTTTTTTTAATATAAAGAGAAAGCAGCTAATAAAAATCAGCATGTTATTCTTTCCTCCTTTTCGCTTTGCTAAGGTTTTCAAGAATATGTTTGTACTCAGAATGTGCAAACTCCAGTGACAATTTGTAATGAGATGCTCATTGAGTGACATCAGGAAACCACAACTTTTCCTAGAGAGCAGAGAACTCTCCTTATCTTAATGCAAATCTCTACCACAACATGAACTTTGCTTCATTTATTGTAGTGTTATTCTACCACTGTATAAATATCCGCTTTCACACTGCATTTGCCAGATCATGTATCAAAATGTTTGCTTATCTGTAATATTTGGATTAAACTCAAATGTATCAGTGGCACTATTTTGAGGGCTGCTAAACACAGGCAATGTAGCGAATAACTCATATAGTTTTCTTTTTATGAAGATATCCTTACGATGGAAAAAGTAATCTTCTTTCATATTTTGATATTTTTTCTTTTGTTTTCTTTTTTAGATCCAATAAAGATGCTGTATGCAGTCTTTACTATGAAAAGATATGGTTTATAGCATTGGGTCCCCAGATGTTCTTGTACTGCAACTTTCAGAAATCCTCACCAGTACACCCAGCAGTGAAGGCTTTAAGACAGTGCTCACCAACCTTGGGCCTCCAGATGTTCTTGGACTTCAGCTCCCAGAAATCCTGGCCAGCAGAGGTGGTGGGTGAAGGCTTCTGGGAGTTGTAGTCCAAGAACATCTGGAGGCCCAAGGTTGGGGAGCACTGCTTTAAGAGATTTAGTCCAAGAACATCTGGGGACACAAGGTCAGGAATCACTGGTTTATAGAGTAGGTACTTCACATCTCTATGTGCCTGTCATGATATGAGCAAGTACAACAGAGCTAGACAAGTATGCTGGAAAAATCTTTCATCTCTTGAGGAATTTCTTCTGCATCTCCATACTTCTGATCCAGCTGAGTATCAGTATGGAGTGCTGTAGTGAAATGCCAACAGGTGACATCATTCCTGCCTGTCCATCACAGAAGCTCAAGAGGGAGGAGCCAAGGATAGGGCAGGAGGGGCGGAGTCAGAGGGACAGTTGGAAAGGTGGAATGGCAGTTAGGGTTTAGGAGAGAGAAGGAGAGGGTTAGAGAATTGAGCTGAGAGTGTTAGGAGAGGGAATTGAGAAGGGTAAACTATACTGAACACGCAGGAATGAAGTTATAAGTACTATAAGAGAGATATTGATTACGTATATAATAGTTTGGAATAAAAGTGATTGTGTACATGATCCAATCCTCGTTCATACGTGATTTACCTTTATGATTTACTTGACAATAAAAGAATGTTTGTTAATTAAACCTCTGATTCCTAAGTTCAATAACCCTTAGTTTTGGCAGCACCTGTGTGTATAACATACAGTAATTGGTATTAGGAGAATATGTGGTGGCAGCGTGAAGGAAAAAGGGTGTGATCCTTTGTGAGGTCCAAATAAACAGAGGCGACAAGGTTGATCGCCACAAGTGCTTATAGCCTTGGTTGGGACAGATTTAAGATTTTGCAACTGTCTGTTACCTACTTTGCTCCCTGTGGTCTTCTTGCCTCAGGTGGTGGGGGCAGTTTTGGACATGGTGCTAGAGGAAACTCTCACACTGATTATTCTAGTGGACTGCAATAGCTGAGCTTGGATCACCTTGTTTGCATCATGACAATTACGCCCATCCCGGGCATAAGGCTATTATGTGTATGGGGCTGTACCTCAGGCAATAGTTTATCCTGCTAAGGTTCCCTGAGAAGAAATAGATACTGGAGGCATATTGGAGGTAATAAATAGGCAGCATGACAAGTGTTAACTGAAGACTATAATTTTCTGAATTATGCACACATCCTATGGCACTATTGAGGTTAGTACAAAGCCATACCAGGTGGTTGTAGGGATTTTCGTGAAAAAAGAAGCATGTGATAATGGCAGTACAAATTATTTCCTTTATTTTACAGAACAATCATTAGGCATAGAGCTATAAAAGTAACCATAGCAGTAAAGGACAGATTAGCTGTTTGAGGGACATCACAGTCTGAGTTTTGTGGAAAAGAGAAAAAGAGAGGCTGGGATAACAATAAGATAACAATACTGTTGTGTACTTCAGGCTCATATGGGTTGGAGACATTGACTGAAGGGTTAGACCCAAGCCTTACATCTGGCTGCAGTTTCCAACATAACCCAAACTTGTCACTGATTATTGAACTCTAACAGTAGTGTCAGATCTTTATGCAGTGCAAAAGGTTTTGACAACTCTACCTGAAACTTTAATCAAACCTTGCTTTTTATTTTATATTATTGTTATTCGAGCATTTGCTGTACTTTGAGCAGTGCTGAGCTAAGAGGCTACAGTACAGTAGTCAAAATTTCAGATACGGTTAAAGTAATACTAATGGCTACAGCAGATTTTCTTAGCTCTTGAGCTAAGAAGGGATGAATGCTCGAAGCCAGATTTTTGAAAGCTTGTCACAGCTGCATGAGATGGAAAAGCAGCCTCTGTGACATATTGATAGCTCTGGATGACAGACGTGATATTTATTGCCAAGGACAGCAAAATTTATATATATATTAAAACAAATGCAGACACTAGAGAACGATGGAAAGCCATGACAGGAAGTGCCAGAGAACAAATTTCTGCAAGAAAAGGTTGCCCCAGGAAGCGGCTTCAGTGAAATTCTATTTTATCTGTTCTGATCTAAGGGTGAACTATGAGGATACTAAAGGAATTAATGTTGGATGTGTCACCCCTTCTTTTCCCAGCCAAGGATTTCTAAAGTTTTCAAAGCAATGTCAGGATGACCTAATTGGAATATACATATTTATTCAGGCACCATAAAGCATTTTATCCCAGATATTGACCATTGCTGAGAAGGATATGGATCTTCCATTTTCTTGTATCTGCAGTGTATTTTTACTTCTTTCACCAAATAGTTGATTCTGCATGGATTCGGGATAGATTTTCCAGTATTATAAATTAGTAGTTGAATTAATTCTTGTCTTTGAAGAATTCTTGTGCAAACACATATAGGATTTATATTTGATTTACCAGCCTGAACACTGTAACATTTAAAAAAAAATATGGATGAGATTCTTCATTTCAGTGCTTTAAGGGGATCATTAATAAAGTATGTCATACATGAAGGACAAGCAAAGAACAGCAGACGTTTTACAAGAAAAGAAAGAAGAATTGAATCATAGAATGATAGCCTAATCCAACCCACTGCTCAGAGCAGAATGTGCAGGATGCAGCCATAGCATCTTTGATGGATACCTATCCACTCTGTCCTTGAATCTAGCAAGTGATTGCTCACTATACTTTATGCCAGACTCTTGCATGGTCAAGCAGCTTTCTGTTAAATGGTTTCTCATCATGTTCTGCCAAAATGTGTTTCCTTGCTTCCACCTACGTTTCTGATTTCACCCTTTGGTACAACAAGGAACAGCATAGACATGTGTGCACTCTCCTCACCATCCTGATAGCCCTTCTTGTGGACATGGTCTAATTTGCCTGTGATCCTCTTAAAAAGGAGCAGGAGTACCAAATACTGTACACAATTCCAAATGGAGCCTTGCACTAGCACCATCCCCATGCATTCTTCCCTTGAAGTTGCTGACCTTGCCTTGTGGAAGAGCAAGGCCTGTGGAAAAGTTCTGTCTCCACTCATCTGAAAGCAAGAAGGACAGAGCTGAATGAGTAGGAATTTTAGTGAAACGAGGTTCACAACTGTGCTAACAGTTCTACTCATGTTGAAGTGAATGCATTCTCCATATCTTGTCATTCATCACAGCAAAGTGAGGGGACTGAAGGGATGAGGGAGAGCACATAGAGACACCAGGAGTGGGGGCAGCATGAACATTCCCATTCTTAAGATGAGTCATCTCAAATTTTTGAGAGTCCATGAAGAAAGCTCTGGATCATTAAGGTTCTGTTAATGCAACAGAAGACGGCCTTGGTTTTCTTAGCAACTGGATTTAAAGAAGGTGACTGAATGCAACTCAGTTTACATGGAAAAGATGGCAGTAAACTAGACCTCTGGGGCAGACATTCTTGGCAGGCCACCAGGGGAGACGAAAAAAGTCAGCCTGTATACGAGGCCTTCCTAAGCAGAATTGTTTGCTCCACATTTTATCATGTTGTCAGAGTGAATATGTGAAATGTGAAGTTAACACTCATGTGTTTGTTTCTCTAATTTTTTTTCTTTTGCTATGCAGCAGAAGTACAGACACTCACAGAGGACAATAGCTACAAGGTCCTAAGATAGTCCACCCCATTTCATTAAATGGCACTAAAAGTATTAATAACTCACTCTAAGACATTTACTGTACATATACTAGCAACCAACTGAAGAGATCAACAGCAAACAAAAACTGAAACCAATGGAGGAAAGAGAGAGAAAGAAACATTGAGCAGAATGATGGGTCTCTCTCGGAATTCAAAGGCTGGGAGGAAATATTGGTTAGTGCTGGACAAATAGACAATCACCCCATGCCAGAAAAGTCCCCACCCCACTCAAACAAACTAGAGGCAGTATATGAGGTTGCAAATAAAACTCCAAAAATCATGAAAGCACTGTTTGAGCTATGGCATGATAAGCGTACCAAGTGAAGAATGTATCAGAGTTTTCAAAGCCTGGAATATGCCTATACAGTACTGCACATGAAAACAGAAAAAGCCCCTCAATGTTAAGAATGCATTTTTACATGGCTAGATTGTAGAGGAGCTGTATATGGAGTAGCCATCGCATTTGGTCAACCAAAAACATCCAGATTTTGTATGCAAAGTAAAAAAAGGGCTGTATGGATTAGTTCCATCCACTCAAACCTGGAATGAGAAACTCAAGAAGGTGCTACTCCAGGAAGGCAATCCTGTCAGTGCTTACATACCAGAAGCAGAAATGGTCTATGTAGATGACTTAATTTTAACTTCTCAAAGAGAGCAGAAGTAGAAAGATACTGGACTCTATCTTAACAGAGAGATAGAAATCAAAGAATTGGGGGATGAAACATATCATTTGGACATTAAAACTAAAAGGGAGCAGATGGATCATATCTGTTAAATCAGAAACAAAAGATAATTGAACTTCTGGAGACATTGGGCTTCTTCCCAAACACAGTGATTGGACAGTGGCGAAAAAGGTAGCTAGAAATCTGAAAGAGATCATGAACTTTAAGTTAAGACTGTCAGCTGGTAAAAACTTAAAGCTGCATAAGGTCTACTTATGCAGACTAGGCAGAGGATAGTACAGTTTATAAATTCATTGATGGTTTCCTGCTCATGCAAAGTGATGGTCCTATTTCATGGGCTAGTCACAAACAAGATGTAGCTTTGTCTTCCACAGAGTCTGTATTCATTGCTGCAGCTGAAGCTAGCTGAAGAAACTGCTGAATGGCTTTGGGTAAATAAAGAGATGCCAATCCAGATGATGGAAAACAACTGGAGGTGCATCAACTTATTGCAAAGAGAAAAGATGCATGCATATACCAAATACAGTACGTTGGTGTGAGACTCCACTTGGTGCATGACCTGAATGAGAAAGGCACTGTTGAGATGATCTCCTGTCACACCAGAGATGACAGCAGACATCCTGGTCAAGTCTCTTTCAAGAGACTGCTTCTAGAACTTGTGTAGCAAGATTGGACTTCCAGAGGGTGGCTGCATTTCAGTTTGAGAAGGGGTGTTGGTATTTTGTTTACAAACTCACATGCTGCCTGTAGTTTATTTGATTAGGAGTTATATTTTTGGGATGAGGTAACTGTCTATTTATCCAGGACTAACGAATTGTTCCTTCCAGCCTTTGAATTCATAGAGAGCCCCTTGTCTCTGATTAGTGTTCTTTCACTCCCTTTTTTTCTGTTTGAGGCATTTGTTTTTTTGTTGTTTTTGATCTGTTCAGCTGGTTGCTAAGAATGTGTGCAGTAAAGAAAGAAAGCTTACACAAGTCTGTAATTTCAAGTAACTGAAAGTATTTTTTCTTTCTCTACAAATGTCTCAGAGTGAGTTATTGAGACTAAATGCTAGTTAATGAGAAAGGGTGGACTATCTTGGGAACTTGTAGCTATTCTCTTCTGTGGGTATCTGTACTTCTACTGCATAACAAGATGAATTTCATCAGAATTTCAAAACTCTGCAACAGTTTGTGCCAACTAATACTGGACTCCTCAGCATTAATAAATAAGCCTCATCTTAAGTGTGGGTTCATATTTCCATGTCAGTGTGCAGATGATGATAATGCTTGAGTGACTTAGAATGACAACACAAACAGGTTTATTGAGTCAGGAAAATGAGATATCATCACATCCATGTGAATTTTTTTAAAAAACAGGGCATCATGCATGTCAAACTCAAGTCACATTGGTTTAGAACTGAACGTTTATATCAAAGCAACATATAAAGTTTCATTACAAATGTTGCAGAAAAATCCAGGTTGATCCTGTTTCTCTCAAATGAGTTGGCCACAATTTTCAGCTTGGCATGGCCTGAAAGCTTGAGGAATGTGTTTCCAGTAATTGCCAAGTTACCCTATTGTTCCTGTGTATACACAAACACCAGGCTGTGATCATAGTGGTCATGCTTGAGTTGCTATCTGATATTCACTTCTGCTATAAGGATTGACTAATCTGGTTCAGAGTGACTGCAGATCTCCATTTTCTCTGTAAGCCCTTCGTTTACTTGAGTGCCATCATGCCACTCGGCTAGAATGTGAAAACAAAAGCAACCTGTTAAAAAAAGCTCTGCACACACATCATGCCTCTTTCATACTTAGCGGGAAATCTTTGTATCATCACTTCCGAGACTGCTGTTCATGTCTGAAAGCGAAGCTGGATTTTGCAGTCATTTGTTAACCAGTCCTGAGTGCCTATCCAAAATATCATTTTTATCTGTTTTAACAGACATAATTTTCCAGGGGTGGACATGGACTCTGTAAATGTAGTATTAGAGTAAAATGCAGAAGGGCATAATTGTTGGCAATTAGACAACTAATTGCCAAGTACATGTTACATTACTCTAGTACAGTGAATACATGCTTGATAAATGCAACATAAGAATTTTGGAAGTTGCTAATAATCTGGAGCACAGTATATCAGGAAGGTTTGGTTAGAAGTCGCATGCAGACACATACAATGGCCATATTTAGGAAGCTGCCTTGGGAGATATAATATGCAGAAAAAGTAATACAGTATGTGAAGTAAAGGACTTCCCCAAGATATTTTGCTGTCTGACACAAATGACAAGAGGCCATAGTCCATTTCATTTAGAGATGCTGAATCAGTTTCTTTTTTGACATTGGTGATGGCACCATGTCCTCCAGAGGACTTCTAGTGCATTTAGAGGTCATGGGGCCACATGACATTTACTGTATTTTTCCGTGTATAAGACTATAGTTTTGTCTAAAATCTTTAGACTAAAAATTGAGGAGAGAACAAAAACAAGTGGAGGGGAAAGCAGGGATCAAAGCAATCCTGCAACACTTTGATCCCTTTCCCCCTACACTTGCTAAACCCCACTTAGATTTCTTAATTTTGGATTAGAAACGTGGGGGGGAGCTTATACATGGGGGCATCTTATACACAGAAATATACGGTACATCTGGCCTCTGAAAACTTATTGGTACTTTCCAGTTCCCCAGCACCTATTTGGGAGAGTTGGAACATTCTTGCCTCGGAGGGGAGGGGAGGGACAGACAGGCAGTGGATTCCTATAAGGTGTCTGGACAGCAGATTAGTTAATGCCAGTCTAAAAAGTGCAAGGAAAAATAGAATCTGAGAAAACAGGAAAGCAAGATCAAGTCCCACTGGGCAGTGTCAGTTCAAAGTGGCAATTTCCAAAACCAGAATTAGTGCTCCAAAATCAGGGGAGAAAAATATTTAAGTGTAGTCTGGGGTTAATCACAGTAAAGTACAGTAATAAATTCAAATCCGAAAAGCAAGGATTTACCACTACAAGTCAAAACAGACTCAGGGTGTAACCATACTGGCCCTTTTGGTGTAGGTCAGGGGTAGGAGCGGCATGCCATTTGGCGCAATCCTCACATATCAGCCTTAAGTGACCTTGCACTTCTGCTGTCAATTAAACACTTCCCTTGCTCCTTTGTGGATGGAAGGGGGAAGTGAAATTAATATTTTTGCCTATGTTAGACCATAGCTGATGTAGCAAATCATTTATATTACATTTAAAAAAACTATTTGCCTTGTGTATAGTGCCAAAGCTGCGATTATCACTTCATACAAATGCAAAGACTTTTAAAAAAATTTAATCTGAGTGATTCAATGCAATAGCGTTAGTTTAGCAGAGTTCAAGAAAATAATTTGACTTCCTCTGCCACTGCAGTGTTCAATTTGCTGATCTTCTGAAGTGGCTCACTTATATTAAGCCACTTCACAGTACCAGAAATTGAAAACGGAAGGCACCTTTACAGCTTGAAGACTTGATTTTAGTTGGTTCTCAATGGTCACATGTGAAGGGGCTCAAAAAGGTGCAAGTTGGGGTCCTCTGACAGCAGATTGGTCTGTTCTAGTGGTTAAATCATGTGGTCTTTGGACAAAAGAGCAAACAAATCCACTTCTGCAGCACACCGAACAGCAGGACAAATGCCATCTGAATGAGCCGTTAGATAGTTTATTCCCAGCAGTGACCTATGGTGAACCAGAAACTTAACATGCTGCGGCTTCCAGGAACCCAATATAAAAGCTCAGGTGTGAGACCTGAACATTCCTCCTCAGGAGGTGTGACATTTGGCAGTTAAGAGTCTACAGAGTTCACAGGGGTTTTTTTTGTGGGGTTTGACCTCATCATTGTGAGAGATTTCTTCACAAAAGGTATGAAAAGACACTGGAATCCCAAGATGTAGTATACTATATAGCTGTTAAAAGTATGAGCTATAAAACAGGAAATCTTTCCTTCAGATTATAGGCTGATCTATTAAGATATTTTCAGGTGGCTTTAGATCCTTCTGTCTCTATAATAATACAGACTTTTATTGTGTTGTTGTTGTGAGGGTGATCCTTTAATCTCCCCCCCCCCCCCGTGCTGGTGTTACCTTTTAATCAAGAAACACAAAACAAATCAAAACAAAAGCAGAAAACAAACAAACCATATTGTGGCACCTTAAAGACTGATTGCTATATTTTAGTATAGCATGTTCATCATGTTATTTGCAAGCTCTGTCAGCCAATCAAACATCTTTGATTAGTCTAATTTGTGGTCTGGTTTTGGAAATGAAACTGCCCTGCTCCCCTTATAACCGAAGATGGATACGGACAACAGAATCATGTTGATTCTCATGGAGTTGTCAGTAGCTTTCAGTATCACAAACCTCAGGATTAGTTTAGTTCATTATGGTAGGGTAGGAAATGATATTTAAGAGTCCTGCTTGGGTAACAATAGATGAATAGTTACAGAGTTACAAAATAAAAGTTACAATAAAAGAAACTCTGCAACTATTCACCCATTGTTACCAAATCCAATGGGTAACAAGTAATTACAAAGTTTTACTTTAGGTATAAGTAGTCATTCTTCCTAATTCTCAAGAATTACTATTCAAGGGCATTTTAAGGCACTTTTGAGGCATTTTGTCAGGAATTTTTCAGATTTCATGCCATTCTCTTGTCAGTGTTATGCGGCTGGGGAAGCATTCTTTAATTTTGTCCCTTATATTTGTTGCAAATATTTGCAAGACACAATATTAGCATCCACTACTAGACAAAACTACAGAGCATTTGGTGTTCTGTTATTTTTTCTGGCTTGTATGTAAGGACGATGCAATGGGTTAATATGCAGCAAATTACCTATGCAGCAGTAATGACAACCTGGTTGCTAGGAAATAATGAGCAATATGAGGAGTTGCTATTAAAAGATATTGTTCCAAGCTCCAGTCTACAGGATGTGTATGTGTGTGTGTGTATGTGTGTGTGTGTGTGTGTTTGTGTGTGTGTGTGTGTGTGTGTGCGTGCGTGCGTGCGTGCGTGTGACTCCAAACTGGGCTGTGCAAACAGAAAAAGTCTAGCACTCATTTCTATTTGCTGTTCTAGGAAAATCATTCTCTTCAATTTCTTAACCTAGTGCATTGCTAGTAATTTAACGTGTCTGAGCTGTGAAAAGCTGTTGTGACAGTTTCATAGGCTGTTGCATTTTTTATTTTCCCATTTACAGATAAAAATGCAGAGGGGGGAATGTTGCTTGTAAGTGCAATGTGTAATTCAGCTACCATCCCCAACGTCAATAAACAGATGCTATATAATTCTCATTGTCTAAGTCAGTATCCCTTTCTACCGTACAATTGTTGACTGGCCTGGCCTTCATTAGTTGTCTTTTAGAATCATAAATTAACCTGGCCAATACTTCATGGAGTTGAAGCTTATGGTAGCAACTTGTAGATGTACAGTTATATCAAATCCTGATCAGTAAATAAAGTTTTTCTAACCTTTTTAAAAAAATGACAACTGTTAGAAAATATTTCAAACCAGTGCCTGTAGATGGAGCATCTGAGGATTTTCATTGAAACGAATTAATTGTTAAAATTGTAATTCTATGATTTTATATTTTATATCATTTTGTTTTTATCTATGTAAAACTGTGTATATCTTAATTTGTTTTTATCTTGTATGTTGTGAGCTGCCCAGAGTAGACTATGTCTAGATGGGCGGCATATAAATAAACAAACAAACAAACAAACAAACAAAAACAAACAAACAAACAAACAAGAACAAAAACAAAGCCATGTAGTCCTTATAAAACCCAAAAGTGAGGGCAAGAGATACCTTTATTGTGATACATTTTAAAAAATCTAGCTTTCAAGCCATACAAGCCTTCCTCAGGCTGGGCACCAGTATATTGTGGATGGTGAAGAAATAACATACAAATCGCAAAAGTCATGGCAGATGTTCATGCCAGGTTTGCTTTCTTAAAAGTGAGTTCCAAAATGCAAGCCACAAGCACAAGGCAGGAGTGTAGGTTTCAACTTCCACGCCTGGTGGCCAGTGGCTGGATTATCTCCCCCAAAACACCAAACAAAGGGCTGCCAAGGTATTCTGTGTTTCCTCTGGCAGCCTTTTGTTGGACGATTTGGGAGAGATAATCCAACTGGGGTGGAATTTGAAACCTGGCTTGTGTTTGCAGCTGGCATTTTGGAATTCACTTAAGAAACGGACCTGGCATGGACATCTGCCATCACTTTTTGAATATTCATACATTTTTTTCAGCACCATCCACAATAAATTGGTGCTCAGCTTAATGAAAACTTGTGTGCATCAAAAAGTAGCCTTATTTATTAATATATATTTTAGTGGTGTAATAAAGGTATCACCTGCCTTGCGTTTAGACTGCTGAACACACCTTGTGGTAGCAGGACTGCCCATTTTTGGGCAGCTTGGTCCATTGAAGGTAGCAGCAGCAACAAGGTACTGCAGAAGTGGGCCTGAGGACCACTTTTTGCCTGCCTTTGCTGTATTCGTTTACCTAGAAATATGTCCCATTGAACTCAGTTTCTGACTAGGTCTTACGGAACCGTGATGCAAGGCTGCTATCTTCTATCTCCTTAACTGGAATTAGGTCCCAAGGCAAACAACAGAATTTTCTTCTGAGGAGACCTATTAGAGTGATATAGCTTCAGGTTGGAATGTGTGACAAAATGCATAATAGGCTAAGAATCAGGAAGAAATATTTATCAGTGTCTTACACAGGAAGCCTGTTTCTCAGGAACCAGAAGCTCACACGGATTTGATACTATGCCTCTGGAAAATAAGCAAGGTGGCTGATTTGTCCTTTTGACTATGATCATACAGTGGTAAATGGGAATGTTATTGCTTCAGATTGAAAGAGACTTAATGTCCTCATGCTGAACTGCTGGCTCAAAGCAAGTAGCCGTGTAAAAGTAAAGATTAGATCCTAGCACCCAGAGCAAAGTGTATTTATCATCTCATTAGTGAGATTGCTGTGACTTTTGAGTGGAAAATCAAACAGTCAATTTTAGTTAAGCTAAATTAAATATGACACAGAAAAATAGGAAAGTAGTAAAATGAGAATTATTTCCACTTTCCTTTCCTTTACCTACCTATGTCATCTGCTTGTATGAGTTTTTTTTTCCAGTGTAAAGATGCTTCTTCCTACTTTAATAGCAAGGCAGGAATGGTCATTTTAGTTGACCTAATTTAAACATATTACAGAAAAATGGCAAGGTGGTAAGATGGGGGAATTCTTTCCGTTTTACTCACACACTCCATGAATTCTTTCCCACACACTTCTTGAATTTGCTTAACCTAAATATGCTTACACACACATTAATGGTGAGCAAGGGGCAGGTTATTTTAAAAGCTATAGGGAAGAAGTCTTACTAGAATCAAGCTCACACTTTGAATGCTGAGAAAGTAATTTCCATGCATGTTATAAAAAATGTGTTAAATGAATGTACATTGATATAACTTCAAGCAATTAGGAGCACACTAATAACAATAGGAGGCTTCAGCTGTAAATAATTACACTTGCCTCAAGGCAGTTCTTTGGGTTACTGAATCTATAAGCAATAATCAAATTGCAAAGTCAGTTGTGTTGTTGCTTTTGGGGCAAGAATGGCAGAAGCAGGTTTCTCCCTCCCCCCCTCCCCAAATATACATCCTTCAGGCATGGTGGCCTGAGAGGCTCAGCACTAAAGTTTATTTTCATTGATAGATTACAGATGCCTGGTCGTGGTTCCATTTTTTTTAACTCACAAAATCTCTCATTAATGTTTGTATCTGTGAGTGAGAGATGTAAAAAGGGGGCCTTGCTTCTGGGCCTCAATAAATGAGGACACTGAGATGAAATGTTATAATTGCTGTTACCACAATCTTGTTAATGAGTAATGTACAGTTACCCCACCCCACCCCCGAAACCATGCAATTGTGGCTAAATTGTTTACACGATTTATTCAGGATGTCACAACTAACACTGAACATAATGAAGTATTGTAATTGCAGCTATTACAGTCAAGATTAAGATTTCTTTAATTAGAATTAAGAAAACAAAGATAAAGGGGTTTGGAAATGTGGGTTTTACAGCGTAAGTATTACAGGAGTAGGAAGTGATGGGTGAGAAATAAAAGACAGTTTATTTTTAATGTGAATCATTCTCTTTCCTCTGTTTGAGAGTCTGGAGGAAAGCCGTTCGTGTTGTGGGAGACCCTACAATTTTTCTTAATTACTCTAAAATGCTCAGAGAGCTGTGAGTAGCAGTGCTTAAGAAGGCCTACTGTTGAGGCCAACAGCTCATGGAACCTCCCAGTCAGAATGGTGGTTTCTTCTAGGAGTCCTACACCAAGAGCATAATGTTTCCCAAGCTCTCATAGGGGATGTTTCCCCTCTCTGTGCTTTTTCTCTAACCCTCATTGCCAGGAGGTTGCTGTTAGGTATAGTTGTGTAAAGTAGTCATGGCTGCATAGCCAAAAAGGAGGACAGGCCGCAACAAAATGGAAGGCAACAAGGACAAACAAATGACAAAAAGGGGGTCATTCTTGTTTTAAAATTGCCTGTGATAATTGTAGTTAATGTATGCAGATATGCCTTAATTAGATATATCTGCTTGTACTTTAAGTAGAATTACGATAGATTACATCGTATATAACTGTGGGTTGGGTGCATTCTGAATAGTTTAAAACGGGGATTTGATAAAATCATGGAGGTCACGCTAGCAATGGCTACTAGTCAGGATGGTAATATATCACCTCCAATAACAAAAGCAGTATTCTTTTCTATATGAGCTACAGGAAATAATGCATCCAATGCTAGTACATTAGCTAGTTCAGGCACAAAGGCAATATTACTGAATTTTCTAATACTTCAGATTTTACAGTAATGTGCAAAAAGCATTGTTGAAAGGACACCGAGACTGGCAAGTTCATTTTATTTTGCAGTGATATTGACAGATTATTTTATTTTATTTTAATTTTTATCAATTTATGAGGATATATAAAATCAGATTGTACTTGTCTAGTCACATGGAGGGCTCTAGATTATATTAGTTAATCCTAGGGAGCAACGCCTACAGTGGCTGCAGAGAAACTTTCCTCAAGCAAGGTTTTAGCACAGTGAAATCTCTTATTTAAAGTTACTTTTTTCAAGTTACTTTAATGACCTCCATATTCTCTTCTGAGATTGGTGACAGAAATAGGTGAATTATTCTCTGTCTTATGTTCAGGGATCGGTGGGGGGGGGGAAGGTGCTTGTTATACTATACCTGCTTGCCTTGTGTTTCATTTTCATTAATATGAGTGTCCTGAAATCAAACTTAGTGTGTCTGTTCTACTGTAAATATGACTTTGTAGGTACTAAATACCTAACCTCAGTACTGAATAACAAGGACATTGAAACAGCCAAATGGCTCCTTTGAATTTTGTGCCAGGGGTCAAAATATATCCAGGCTAATGCCTTCAAAATGTCTGAGTGCAGGTGGAAATTATCTAATATTTATTAGGAGTGGAAAATATTTTAAAAATTGTGCCTCTCAGACAATACTCACTGGCTAATCTATTTTGGAGTAGTTTCCTGCCAAATCAATATCTGCCTTCTGACAACCACTATTAAATATCTGTTTGATAAGCCCATTTACAACTAGGGATAATAATTTCACCGCTATGGGATTGTAAATGCACAAAGAAAACAGAACAAAAAGAAAAAGACTCACTGATGGCTCCCTTCACTCACTGCGTCTGTGTGCCAAAGTTGGAAGACTAAGATGAAGAACATAATTAAGGAAACATATGAAGGCTAGCACAGGGTTTGAGATTAATTAGCTGTGCGTCAATAATCTCATCAATATCCGATTAACAAATGACACATTGCCCAATGAAACATATTGATTCATTCACACTCCACACTGTTAATAAATTGAAGCTGCTTTGCTAAATAAGAGAACTGACAAAATAATAACTTCCTAAAACTTTCCCTGTTATTTCTGCTTAAAAACATAAAGTTAGCCTGAAGTATGCTGAATTTAGCTGCTCTATCACCAATTCTTTAGAGCTCATGAATAAGAAGACATGGGTTTGTTTGAATAGATGTTAGAGAGTAAAATGTAGAGAAATCACAACATGAGCATTGGGTTACAAGCCTGGATTGAATCCAAACCTAGCCATATTTAAATTAGACCAATTGAAATCAGTGGGGCTGAAGTTACTTATGAGTCACAAGTGTCTACTTTAAACTTTCTCTGTATTCTTTTGGAATCCGCTGACACTTAGAAGAATATACAGTTATTCTGTCATTGTGTAAGAAAATAAATGGCATTCAGTAGATTTTTTTAAAAAATCTCATGCACATGTAATTACAATAAACAATGCAATGCCATACATGGTAATTCAGAAGAAAGTCACAGTCAGTTTGCTGAAGTATCTAGGTAGGTGTGAACAGGAGTGCAGTTGAAATGACTTAAGCACTGTCTGGTTGACTTTTGTATTTTAGTTAAATCTAGTTAAGCCATAATCTGAAACATTGTTATCTATGCCCAAATGTTCCTAGTTTTTTTAGGATTTATCAGTTTATTAAAAATGTTGCCCTGTCAAATCCTGAAGGTACAAAGTTGGGTATGAAATTATGTACTTGCTTTTCTGAATTGTATGGTTTTAAATTTTATTTATCATATTTTTCCTGATTTTCCTGTCCAGAATCTCATGGACTGTGCTCACGACAGAGGGTTCAATCCCAGGTAGCCCGCTTAAGGTTGACTCAGCCTTCTATCCTTCTGAGGTCGGTAAAATGAGTACCCAGCTCGCTGGGGGGGCAATGTGTAGCCTGCATAATTAACTTGTAAACCGCCCAGAGAGTGCTTGAAGTACTATGGGGTGGTATATAAGCAGCATGCTTTGCTTTTTTTCACTTCACTCCCTGAACTCTTTTCCAAATGGGCCTGGAGTTCTTTCTGTGACAGGAAAAAAGGCTATCTTCTCTGTTGCAGCATCCTTCCCTAAAGTTTTCCTTGTTTCCTTCTTACTACAAGAAGCTCTGTAACTATGGCTACTTCGCCTGGGCTATACATGAGCTTGCCTGACCAATCTTATCTCTACTGCTGTCCAGAGAAAGAAAATATTTTCCTTATTGTGACTGGTGTAGGCTCCATTAAACTTGGGCAGATCATTTCAGAGACTTATTAAACATTATGCCTTTTATTTATTTATTTATTTATTTATTTATTTATTTATTTATTTATTTATTTATTTATTTATTTATTTATTTATTTATTTATTTATTTATTTATTTATTTATTTATTTATTTATTTATACCCCGCCTATCTGGGCTACTCGTTTATATATTTATATTTATATATTTCTTTGATTCTCATCCTTCTCTCAATGTCCAACTTTAATGTGTGGTTACCTAGTCACAGTCTTGTGTGATATGGTGAACAGTGGTCATGAAAAAGTCCTTGTTGCAGCCTTATTGCATATGAAACATGCCCTTAAGGTCAGCTGGGAAATGGAGTGCTTGTAAATGAAATATACAAATCTCTAATGTGCATATTTATTTATTTATTTATTTATTTATTTATTTATTTATTTATTTATTTATTTATTTATTTATTTATTTATTTATAACCCATCTTTTTCCTTAAAAAGGGCCTTTTCTGCTTATATAATTAAAATACAATATTTCAAAACTAAGAACAGTAAGTACACAAATATTTAAAAAGAATCAAGCAAGTTCCACACTAAAAATGGTAAACGATAGCATCATTTTGAGTTGCTTTTTATAATGTGGTTGTGGTGGTATTTTGAATGGTGATGGGGCAGCATTTACATGGCCTGTCTGAGTTCCTAGATGGAAAGATGGCACCCACCATCTTGTGTACCTTAGCTATGTTTCCATCTTAGTGAATTCTCTCTAAAGTCTGTAATTGGCTGGACAGGCGGTTATTTGACCATGGGCTTTTTCTTGTGGCACACTGCTCTTTCTATTGCTATTTGAAATGTTACACTCAGCAGTTTGGTCCATCTGTATTTTGCACTTAACTAACTCTCATTAGCTTTTTAGGGTCCTGTGATATGCTGAATAACTTGGAACACCTAATGATTTTATTACCAGTCTTAATATTTAGAGTTCCCAATAGAGTCATGTAGGTTTCTTAATGAAACCATTATTTATAGGATTAAAATCTCTTGGCAAATTCCCTTCCTTCCACCTCTGAACTCCAATTAGTACACATTCACAACCCTCACTTGGAAGAAAAAGAGCTTTATATACTGTTCAACATTTATTGATGCTTTATGTAACACGGCTTTAAAATGTGAGCTATAAAATAAAAATAACACAGTTTAGCACTTTCTGCCCTGGCTGATTTTGCTAATGCTCTCCTCTTTCATCAGAGCAGCCTTCCATAGAATTAATGCTTTCTAATAATTATGCAAGGGACCAGCATTGGCTAGATACTATCTCAGCACTTGCTTCTAATAAGTTGGCAGCTTCCTCCAGGGTAGCTGCATTATGTAAACCTTAGGATTATTTTTATTTATTGTTACAGGGTTTTTTTTTTTTAATCACTTTCCATTTTCCATTAAGGAGCTTTGTAAACAGGATATTTGCCCTACCATTTTTTCCTATTATTTCTTGGTGTAAACTCTACAGTGGCTTCCATCCTTCTCATTTGTTGAAGCAGTGAAGAAAAACCAGTGTTGAAGGTTTCCTTATGCTATTGGAACCTCAAGATGGAGTAGCTGCGAGTTTAAAATCAAGGCTTAGAAACAATGCATTAGATTTATTAAATGAGGCATCTTGATCTTTAGATCTGTTGCCCTTTTATATTATATTTCTTTATTTATATTTTTGGGATTGGATGGGATTTGGCTGTTTTCTTTACAGTAGGCTTATTTTATTTCTGGAAAACTGCCCGAGTACTGTAGTTCAAAGGCCACTTGATGGTGCGGTATAAAAATATAATAAATTTTAAAAATATTATCGTTAAAGTCATGACTATCCTATCAAAAGGAGCACAAGCTGACTGACACATCTAAAGAATAAGGGTTTAATGTTTTTAACATTTAATATTATTTTTAATGCAGTTAAAAAAAATAGATGCATTTCTTCTATTTAATGTAAAACACGCACACACAAACAAAAGCCAAAGCAAGACAATAACAGTGAAAATAATCTGAACTTTGAGAGTTCTCTCTTGTGAAGATCTCTTTGTACCCAGATGAACAGAATGTCCAGGGAATGGCCAGGCTATTCTCATATGACCATTGTCTGCGGGAATTATTTTGTCTCTTGTTATACCATATGTGAAAACCATTCTGTCTTTTAAGATCACCTTTGGAGCCTGCACTTATTGGGCCGTTACCAACATCGATAGGGTTGAAGACATGGAAGATAAAGAAATTTTCAGTGGTGTCGCTGACCCAATAGATTTCCACTTGATTCTTCCTGGCCAGCTGTGCTTCCTAATCGTTCACTGAAAATGTTTATGGAATTTGCTGCTGATGGATATTCTTGAATTGAAGTTGGTTTTATTTAGATTTATTTACATTTAATTCAATTTTCTTAATATATCTATTGTGATGTTTTTATACTATAAGCATTTGGAAAAAACTGTGGTCTTTAAAACTGACCAAGAAACAGATTTAAATAAATAAATACATAGAACATTCAAATACAGGTGCCCTTTCCTACAACTTGACACATTACAGGGCTGGGGGGGGGGGAATCTACTGTTTGTTTGATTTGTTAGTAGGTTGGTTGTTAAATTATTCCCTCCTTTTCACCTAGCAGAAGGACCCAAGGTGGCATATAAAGAATTGTAAAGTACAGTTATTAAAACAATTAAAATGCAATAAATCACAGTATTAAAAAATTAAACATATTAATAATTGAAAGTAATAAATAACAATTAAAATACATTTTTTAAACATAAAAGAGATGAATCTCCAAATAAAAACCATCCCACAGCAGCAATTTATGGCATGCCCAGATTATCTTTTTTTTGGTATAGGCTGGATCAGGCTGCAAAGGCTGATTGTCTGTGGAAGGTCAGTGGAACTGAAGTTATTTTTATTACATCTGCAACATCACTGATGTAATGAATCAATTTGATTACATTTGAAAAACTATTTTCCTTTGCCTGTTTGATCAAAACCGCAACTGTGGGAAATTTTAAAAAATTTAATCAAAATGATTCATCACATCAGTGATGATCTACGAGATGTAAAAAAAGAGATAATTTCACTTCCACTGATCCTTCGCTGATGATGAGGGGAAGCATTTAATTGTCACAAAGGTCAATATGCCTTCATGTGAGCAAAAACTCCAACATTATTAATGCATGCACTGAAGGAAATTGTTCCTTATGTGAAGTATGTGACCCTTATCGAGGAATTTTATTTTTCTATAGTTTATTGATGAAATAAGATAGTGTAATTTTGAAAATAATTTTATATACATAAGTTCTACAAATATTCCTGTGGCAGTTATTGTAGTCTAGTCTAGTTCAGGAATATTTTGGTCTGAAATTTCAGAAAATGAAAATGAAAATAAAAATAAGAGTAATGCAACAGAATAAGGGATTTAAATCCTTCCTCCTGGAAACTGGAAGTGGCTAATTAAATCAAGAACAACAATACTGTGCAGGCAAAAACTTCAAATAGAATGCAAGATGAATGATTCCAATTAAAGTTGTCAGAAGACCTCTGCTGAACATAATTTTACTTCTAACCTTTTGTTGTTGTTGCTGTTGCTGTTGTTGTTATGTGCTATCAAGTTGCTTCCAACTTATGGTAACCCTATGAATGAGTAAACTAATTTTTTATGTTTTTAATTGTATTTATTGTATTATAATTTTATCCTCACTGTACTTTATGATTTTTGATTTTCGCCCCTATGTATTAATGTGCTATTTGCTATTTTATTACTTTGTTGTTTTGTTATTTGTTGTAAACCGCCCAGAGTGGCCTTGGCTGCCAGATGAGTGGTATATAAATCAAATCAAATCAAATCAAATCAAATCAAATCAAATCAAAGAAGGAAGGAAGGAAGGAAGGAAGGAAGGAAGGAAGGAAGGAAGGAAGGAAGGAAGGAAAGAAGGAAAGAAGGAAAGAAGGAAAGAAGGAAAGAAAGAAAGAAAGAAAGAAAGAAAGAAAGAAAGAAAGAAAGAAAGAAAGAAAGAAAGAAAGAAAGAAGGAAGGAAAGAAGGAAAGAATATCCAAAATGTCCTATCCTTAACAGCCTTGGTTCCTTTAGGGAGTCATCCCATCTCATATTTAGTCTTCCTCTTTTCCTGCTGCCTTCCACTTTTTCCAGTATTATTACATTTACCAGAAAATCCTGCCTTCTCATGATACTGCCCAAAACTTCAGCTTCAACATTTTTTTTGCCTCCAGATATAGTTTGTGCTTTATTTGCTTTAGGACCCACTTGTTTGTGGGTCCTAAGAGAAAACCTAAGTGTATCTGCAAATACATGCTTCAAACCTTTCAGGGGAAGGTAGCCCATTTCTAATTAGAATGTATGAATAGAGGGAGCAGGCCAACCATGTGGAGAATGAGGTCTGAAGAGGAGAACCCTCTTTCTTCCCTCCAGTCAGAAACCCTGAAAAATTAGGATTCTCAATAACATGGAGATGTTTTCCTTTTCTGATGTAGCTTTCCACACATGGGTGAGTCTAGACTGGTCCTGTTTCACATTTCCAATTTCCACCAAAAGGTCCCAAGGGGCCCTAGGAATCACTTTCTTTATCAGGAAAACACTGCATGCTGTGGGACAGGGGAGAGACCTTGATTACAGAAAATTGCTGCCAGCAGTGAAGTCATTGTGGCAGCAGCAATTTTTTAAAATATAATTTTAGTCTCCCATTCTGCAGCCCCCAACAGCTTTCCAATGACAAAAGGGATTTCGTGGGAGCTTCTGGACCTTGGGGGAAGAGGATGAGAGATGACTTATTTCCAAAAAAATTTGCATTTGATGGTGTTACCGTCCTTATGTAGCACCACTTACATAATAGGATTTTAGCCACTGTTTTATTGAATGCCTGAACAGGGCTCATAATCTATGTAAGTAAGTGTGTTTGGTTTTGCTGGTTCATATATTAAATGCTGTGTGGAAGTACCATTTCAAATCTGTTTTCACCTGACTGAAGAGAAGAAGTCGACCTAGTTTAAAATCACTGACTGCTAATTTTCAGTTGTTCACTTTGGTACAGAAAATATACTTGAGATACGTTAAAAACTATTCCCAAATCTCCCTTGTGGCATGAGAATTTGTCATTGTCTCCTTGTGCATGATTCCCAGTCTCTTTCCTCTCTGACATATTTGCTCTTCCTTTAAAGGAACTATGGCCAAACGTCTTTTACCACCATCCTGGGTGTTACCGCCTTCAGTCTCTGGAATGCTATTCACTCATTCTCCACCAAAATGGCTGACCTGGTGTTTTCAGTAAGTTTCACAGTTCACCTAGGTGCAAATCCTAAGAGATCCTGAGCCCTGAATGCTGAGCAAAGTCATTAGGCATTACAAGGGTCCCTCACCTACAACATTCTGGCTTCTCACAATCTGTATTCAATTGCTGTTTAATAAGACAAGGAGACCTCAGAGGTTTAACTAGAGAGCACATATAAGCAAAGTACTTGGAATGCATTTCTGCAGGAACAACTCATTTTACAGCACCATTACAGACATGAGTAGCAGTATTTTGAAAGTAGTTAACAAGGGCAAGGACACACATCTGCCTTTAGGGAATTGTCCTCAGAAAACCAGCAGCAAGAAAACCTAATTAGAAATGTTGGGGGTGGGGGAGAAAAGGAAAATCCTGCTGGTAGTCAAAATCTTACCCAGAAAATTCTGTAGAAAGACCAAAGTTTGAAAGCTTTAGCTGATGGGTCTCATTTTTCACACTTGATAAGTTTTGTGCCAGAAACACCCAAGTAAGTAGGGTGGCTTACCTGATAATTTATCCTGTGGGCAGATCTACACCTCCTCAAAATTTGTTCCAGATGCAGACTGCATCAGATTGCTACTACACAGCTTCCGTTTCTGTTATTGTAAGTTTTCAAAACACACACAGCTATGCAAGTGAAGGAAGAAGGTTGTGGTGGGTGTAGCTTGCGTGTCAGTCATCAAGTGTCACCTAGTAACACCACAGGAAATGTTATCAGGTACTCAAGGTTTCCGATGCACAGGAAACATGAGCCTGATTCCAATCAGTGTGTGTTTTTTGTTTGTTACCTTGTTTTAATTTTCAGTGGATCCACTGTACGCTTTTGCAAGTGGATGGTGGTGTAAGGGGGTAAACAAAGCAAGCAATGGAGAAAAACATAAGAACAGAAAAAGGAAAAGGATCCAGGAAGGAGGGACAATAATCCTAAACAGGATCATCTGTTGGGCAGGGAAATAATTCCAATGGGAACTCCCCAACCTTTACACAGATGTCATGCATTAGTGGTGTACACAACACCCATAAAACATTCACAATGTTCAGCAGGAAACCTGCAGCAGAAAAGGGCTTTGCTTTGGGCTTCCCTATGAATCTCTTCTCCTTCACGGATTGCTGCCTTGTCATGATGAAGGGGCTTGAGTAATTCAGAGAAGCTATGGGCTATGCTGTGCAGGGACACCCAAGACGGACAGGTCATAGTGGAGAGTTCTGACTAAACACGGTCCGCCTGGCGCAGGAACTGGCAAGCCACTCCAGTATCTTTGCCAAGAAAACTCCATGGACAGAAACAAAAGGATAAAAGATATGATGCTGGAAGATGAGCCCCTTAGGTCGGAAGGCACCCAATCTGCTACTGAGGAAGAGCGGAGGACAAGGACAAGTAGCTCCAGAGCTAATGAAGCCGAAAGGATGCTCAGCTGCGGACGCACCTGGAAGTGAAATGAAAGTCCGATGCTGCAAAGAAAAATACTGCATAGGAACCTGGAATGTAAGATCTATGAACCTTGGGAAGCTGGATGTGGTCAAACAGGAGATGACAAGAATAAACATTGACATCCTGGGCGTCAGTGAACTAAAATGAATGGGAATGGGTGAATTCAATTCAGACGATTATCATATCTACTATTGTGGGCAAGAATCCCGTAGAAGAAATGGAGTATCCCTCATAGTCAACAAAAGAGTGGGAAAAGCTATAATGCAGGGGTGAACAATTAATTTCTATAGGGGGCCACATGAAAACTCTGAAACTTATATGTCTCCTGAGAAATCTATATGTGGGACAGGAAGGAACAGTTAGAACTGGATATGGAACAACTGGTTGGTTCAAAATTGGGAAAGGAGTACAACAAGGCTGTATATTGTCTCCCTGCTTATTTAACTTATATTCAGAATGCATCATGTGAAAGGCTGGACTGGATGAATCCCAAGCTGGAATTAAGATTGCCAGAAGAAATATCAACAACCTCCGATATGCAGATGAAACCACTCTGATGGCAGAAAGTGAGGAGGAATTAAAGAACTTCTTAATGAGGGTGAAACAGGAGAGCACCAAAAATCGTCTGAAGCTCAACATCAAAAAAAACTAAGATCATGGCCACTGGTCCCATCACCTCCTGGCAAATAGAAGGGGAAGAGATAGAGGCAGTGACAGATTTTATTTTCTTGGGCTCCATGATCACTGCAGATGGTGACAGCAGCCACAAAATTAAAAGACGCCTGTGTCTTGGAAGGAAAGCAATGACAAACCTAGACAGCATCTTAAAAAGCAGAGACATCACCTTACCGACAAAGGTCCGCATAGTCAAAGCTACGGTTTCTCCAGTAGCAATATATGGAAGTGTGAGCTGGACCATAAAGAAAGCTGACCACCAAAGAATAGATGCTTTTGAATTGTGGTGATGGGGAAGACTCTTGAGAGTCCCCTGGACTGCAAAGAGAACAAATCTATCAATTTTGAACGAAATCAACCCTGAATGCTCACTGGAAGGACAGATCCTGAAGCTGAAGCTCCAATAATTTGGCCATCTCATGAGAAGAGAAGACTCCCTGGAAAAGATCCTGATGCTGGGAAAATGTGAAGGCAAGACGAGAAGGGGACAACAGAGGATGAAGTGACTGGACAGTACCATTGAAGCTACCAAGATGAATTTGACCAAAGTCTGGGAGGGAGTGGAAGACAGGAGGGCGTGGTGTGCCCTGGTCCATGGGGTCCCAAAGAGTCGGACACAACTTAACGAGTGAACAACAACAAATGAATTTCAAGTGTCGGATGTGGGTTGAACCAGGGTATGTTGCTCAGTTAGTTCCATCCTGCCGTATTTTTCCATTTACAACACACCTTCAATTATAAGATCCCCCATCCCCACTTTTCTAACCCCAAAACTAAGAAAACAGAGCTTTTAGGATTCAGCCTCTGGGCTCAGAATGGTCGGACATTAGGAGTCCCTGTTGAATCTGAGCCTACAGGCTCTACCTCCAATGAGGTGTGTTCCAATTGGCTTTTTTTAGCATCAGTTGACACCAGTTTCATAAGGCTTGTGATTGGATGAAGCTAAGTCTCCTGACTGTAGGAAGCTAAGCGTCTTGACTGAAGGAAGCCTGTTTACAGAGGCAAGGTATGTGGTGTTTTGTTCTCTCCTTGGCTATCTCAGGTTACATCCATATAAAAGAAACCTTTCCATTTTTAGTGTAATGATTTTAGGAAAAAGCAGTGTCTTATGCACGGAAAAATACGGTATATAGTGCAGTTTTAAAATTAGGGATGTGCAATATTATCAATATGTGGATTCACATGAAATAAATCTGCATGTTGATGCAATTGCATATCCCTAGTATGAAAACTAGCAGTCCCAATGAAAATGCAGCATAGAAAAGCATATAGACGTTTACAACTTGAACAAATGGATACCATGATGAAATGGGTAGGTTTCAAGGTATCCCCACAGAAGTTGGACTGTATATGTGGCAATCGAGTTCTTGAGTATTTGACTCATTAATTGCTTGATTCCTCCTTATATACTGATATAAGAGTAAAGTATGTACAGCCTTTTAAAAAGAAAGTGAAAAGCAGGAGTGTCTCGAAAAACTGAGCTTTTTATTACAATCACACAAATTACACATAATAGAGTTACAATATTTGCAGATCAAGTATTTAGGGGGTGGGGTTTTGTCATAACAGGAACTGGTTAGGTTTCAGGCCAGCTCCTGGGACCCTTCGGTTCCGATCCCCCAAACTGGGGGGGGGAGGATATCATTAAGAGAAGCAACATCTGAAGTGGCAGATATTACAAAAGGGGGGAATGGGATCGGCGTAGGCTGGTTCGCCCTCAGAAGTTACATCTGAGTGCACAGACTGAGAGGAAGCCATCTTGGCAAAGAGCTGGGAATATCCGAATCAGGAAGTGAGAGAATGCAAATGGATGTTGGAAATATCTCAACCAGAGACTCTGAGTAAGTTAAAATATTTGTGCATGTAAGGAAAATCTCCATGGACCCAAATAACTACGAGAATGAGAATATAAAGAGTCAGCAAAATAAAGTCCTACTGTCACTGTAGAAGCGACCCCCCCCCCAGCTTGGATCGGGAAAAAGAGAGAAGGGAGAAGGGGGAGAAAACTACCTTGCCACGAAAGTAGAGCAATTTAAGATAAAAGCCTCACTCCTGTGCCTGTGTGAAATATCAATACTCTATTAATTATATGTAGATCGAAGTATTTGGAAAATATTTGTGTGTAATTGGACTAATATAATGTATTAATTTTATTTTAATTTTGCTATGGTCTTTGAATTAAGCAATAACAATTCTGTCTGTCAAAATATGTGGATTCAGATTTTGGCTTTAGAATTAACCCTTTGGATTCAAAGTTCAGAATTTTAAACTTTCATACTTGCTGAAAAACTGCCCTGATAATTGCTTTGTGTTGCGGATGAGAACTGGTTAACTTATGGAAAAAGTAGTGAACGTCTGGGATTTCCCCTTTTGTGGTGTCACTTTGTGAATGGTAGTGGGCAGAAGAGGGCATCCCATAGACCAGAGGTCATCAACCCCTGGTCCGCGGCCTGGTGCCAGTCCGTGGCCTGAGCTGGACCAGGTTGCAGAGACAACCCCGCACTCACTCACTCCCCACAGGTGCTTTGTGCATGCATGCACATGCCAGCACTGGCATGAGCACTCCCCCACCCCTTCACGCATGTGCCTGAGCACCTGAGTGAAGGGGTGGGTGTGCACGCGGGCATGCAGGCACTCCTGCGCATGTGCGAAGCGGTGGAGGAGCACTGGTGCTGGCGCTGGCGGACGTGCACATTCCCCCACCACTTCATGCATGTGCCCAAGAGCACCTGCACAAGTGCAAGGGTGTGTGCCCTGCCTTCCTCAGAGGCTCAGCCAGTCCGCGGTCCCAAAAGGTTTGGGGACTGCTGCTGCAGACCATCTTCACTGCTGCTATTGGTGTTGTCAACTTTCAGGCTGCCCTTTGCTATGGCCTCATTTTTCCTACTGGCAATGCAGAGATGATATTGTGAACTAATATTGGGCCATTTCCTGGCTTTTTGAATCTTGAGTATAGAAGCACAATATCCAACATTCATAAACCAGAGGGTTTTTTGAAGAATTGAATCCAATGCAGCATGTCGCTTCTGGAACCTCATGTGAAGGTCATGCCTAGATATAGGCACAAAACAAACTATGAACCACAAAAATTGACAAATCGTGCTGGTTCATGGTTCAGTTCATGACCCAGTTTGGGGTATCTGTTTTGCAGTAACAAAATGAAATGCAAACTATCTCCCCTTCAGCATTTCCTTTTACTTCAGCAAAATGGATGCCTGCCCACCTCCTTCCCACTGTCCTGCCCACCTCCCTACCTAGTCCTGCCACTTCCACCACTGCCACCCTGATCAGAGACACCAGGCCAGCCCAGCTGATCAGGGCAATCAGCTGGGGGGTCAGGCCTATGTGCCTAGCTAGAATCCAGGCTCCTGGAAGGGAAGCCAGTTTCTGCTTTCTGTGCTTTTGCCCACCTCCCAGGTGATCAAGGCAAATAGCAGGGGCCTGGGCCTGTGCAGAAGCAGTACCCGGGCTCCAGGAAGGGAATCCAGTTCTTGCCTTCTGAGCATCAGGGAGATCAGCCGTTGGGTTGGGTGCCTGTGCAGAGGCAGTGACAGAGCTCCTTGTTGTTACAGAGGCATCAGTGTGGTGGTAGTGGTGTGTAGTGTTGGCAGTGTGGTGGCACAATTGGAACAGGTGGCCCCCCTACTGGGCACCATCCGAAAACCAGTTTGGTTTTCCGGTTGGTTTGTAGTAGTTCATTGTTCATGGCTAACCACGAACCATCACAAACCACCATTTTTCGGGGTCGTGCCCATCTCTGGTCATGACTGTCATCACCTCTAGTATCTGGTTCTTAGGGGTTCCATGCTTTAAATACAAGTGAGTTCCATGTAGTTATCATGGCAGTCAGCGAAATAAATCTGTCCTGCATGAATGTGTCTAATCATTTTAAAAGTCTAACATAATGCAAGAGTAGCTCTTTTATTTAGTTTTATTTCATTTATAATTGCAGTTGCTCATTTCCTTTATTGAGCAAACATGAAAGGGAACACAAAGATTCCCCCCCCCATAGAATCCTTTCTACCATCTGTTATTATTATTCCTGGGTAGGTAACTTTAATGTATTCCCTCCTCCCATTTTGTGTACAGTATGTTCTGTGCTTTAAAAACTCCAGTAAATAATTCATGTACAAACCTTTGTAAATATTGTCAAACTGCAGAACAAATAGTTTCCTAAAAGGTCTCTTGGCTGAGTATAACAGCTTTATTATTATTACTTGTTATGTAAAGAAATCCCTAACACACGCGCACACACACGCACACACAGACACAGACACAGACACAGACACAGACACACACATGCACACACACACACACACACACACACTCCACCCTTCTTTTTTTGTTTTCCATAGTGTGGCTCAGTTGGGTAAATGAAAATGTTAAAAACCACTCAGGTACATTTGAATCAACATGAATAATGAAAGAATCCTTTACAATATTACTAATTAAGCCATCTGGATGCTGGATTAGGAGTTGAGCCAGAGGTGTAATTTCCCCCCCTACTTGGACTGAAAGACCAGATCCTCTTGGGATGAAAATCTTGCTCCAATATCTTCAGTGGGTTTTTACAGTAGTTTGAGGGTTCAGGACACAAAACATTTAATGTCAATGTGAAAAGCAACTTAACAGCAAAGGCTTGAGATTACAGGCACAGTCTTCCACATAATTCACTGCTGGTTGGGTGCTGTAAATTCAACAAAACGCATGTCCAGACTGATCCTTTTGGTGAGCGTAGTGAGTCTAAATAGGGTTGGTGGAGGTTGGGTGGAGGAGCAATATGCCATTTAGTATGATCCTTGTGTCCATCTGGCATAAAGAGAGAGAGGCAAGCTACATGGGGCAGCGCAAGGGTAGAAAAAGCAACTGATCTAAAGCAGAAAGACAACCGTTCACACCTAACACTCCTGTTTGGCTACATGAAGTTTTGAGAGAGGGAGGGGCGGCAGAGAAAAAGGAGTGGGACACATAGAAAAGGGTGTGTGTGTAATCTTGCACAGCCCCATGGTCTCACCAGTGGAGACAAAAGAATGGGATTTCCCCCCACTTTGCACCTTGTGTTGTACACACAAAGAAGAGACAGAATGGCTTGGAAAGCTGTAAAGCAGATTCAAAACGAAATGGGGGTGCATCTTAACAAGATACATCCCCAACAGGATCTTTTTGTCCATGTAAAAGACACTCTTAACACTGTGCTGCAGATCCACAGACACTTCTTTATTCACACTTTCCCTTCCAGCTGTCTCTCCTGTTCCACCTCTCTTTTGCACGCAAGAGACACCCTCCCCATGGGAAAAAGGGGGGAGAAAAAAAAGCCAGTGTATCCTTCTCTGCCCTCTTAACTGTTCCATTTGCTGATATCTTAAAGGTGCACTAGCCACTTTGCCAGCTGCAAGATTTGATGTTGGTTTGTTTCCTGTAACCACATGACCTGGGAACAAACTCAATTAGAGTACACCAATCCACACCAAAAAAAGTAGACGCCACTGACAGGGGCTCAAAAAGGTAGGTGTTCGGGTGCCCTGGGGCCAATTTGAAGCAACTTGGTCCATTCATTATGTGGTCACACACACAAAAAAAGAGTGCAGCCAGCTCAGTAGCGCACCAAACATAAATCTGTTTGTCTGCCTGGACCTTGACTATCTGATGAGGCTGGTTTTCCGAGATACAGAGTGTCACTGTGGTCGTCTGTTTGCAAGCTGTAGTCATAATCACACCTTGAGTCAGACATGCGGAATCTATACTCTTTATAGTTTATGGACGAAGGCATTGATTGATTGATTGATTGATTGACTGACTGATTATTTGATTGATTGATTGATTGATTGATTGACTGACTGTATGCCACCCCATTAGCACAAGCACTGTACTGGGTGGCTTACACAAGGTTAAAACTCACCAAACCATCAATACCAGAGATGGACTGGATACAGTGGTACCTCACTAGACGACAACCTCGCAAAACGACGAATCCGCATTATGAAGTTTTGCGATCGCTATAGCAATTTTAAACTGATCGACGCTTCGCAAAATGGGTGTTTTAGGGACCGATGCTTCGCAAGGCAGCCATTTTAACAGCTGATCCGCACTTCCCTATGGCTTCCCTATGGCCGATCTTCGCAAAATGATGACGATTTTCTCCATTGGAACGCATTAAACGGGTTTCAATGCATTCCAATGGTGAAACAGTTTTCGCAAGACGATGTTTTCACTAAACAGTGATTTCTATGGAACGGATTATCATCGTCATGCAGGGCACCACTGTAGTTGCTCATCGTCAGTGTGGCAGCTGCCAACTCAAAGACTGGACTGCAGGAATCCCTGCCCCACCTCCTTGCCTGAGTCAGTCACTGGTGGAGGAGGGAAGCAGACACTCTGTTGGGACTGGGTAAAGGCCCAAGAAGGAGGAGAAGAGCAGCGTGTGCTGGCTGGTGAGTGGGGGAGCTAGCTGTGGGGTGCCGTGTACAAAGCAATTCATTTCTATCTCTACTCGATACCCCACAATATCAAAAACTTCAATTCAAAAACAACACAATGATACAACAGACAATAATTATAACCGTAAATATGAAGAACCATATAATAATCTAAAATTGCTTTTTCAAAAAGTTATTATTGACAGCATCCCTGACACTTGTTATTGAAGGCAACTTTAAACAATTTAGTGTTTACCATCTTTCTAAGTTTAAGAGGCCTGGTGCATCTCTGTTGGCATTTTATTCCAGAGAATGGGGGCCACTATTGAAAAGGTACGATTTTTCGTATTCATCTTTTTTGGCCTCCCTCAGTGTAGCAACATTTAACAGCATGAATTGAGAGGAGCAAGTGGGACGAATAGCTGATTTCTAGGAAAGATTTCCAACAAGTATTGTGATCCTACATTTATGGCAGCAGCTCCCTTGTGCGTGGGCTGGTTAGGCATTGTGGGGATGGCAAAGAACTCAGCCTATTGCTGAGCCATTAATAACCTTTCTGATGACTCAGTCCTCACAAGATGAGGGTAGGAAGAGCAATCTGGAGGTGGAAGAATCTTTTTAGTTTCAGCTGCCTTCTCCTCTCTAATTTACCACAGAGTTCCTTGAATATGGGATTGGGGTGAGTGGGTTGTCTTTCCTTCCAGTTTTTTGTCCTTGTCAGTTTATGACGAAATGGCTTGTTCCAGTCACAAGATGCAGAAAAATGTGGGTATCCAAGATCTCTTGATAATTTTTTGCTGGTAAGAGGCAGGATAGAATGCTGCTTGATGCAACCAGACAGTACAATTATCTGATGCATGAACCAATGTCATACTGCTGAGTTTGCAAACATCATGATTTATGCGGAAATGTATTACTTTGTGTTAAATAACTTATTAACATGCATATTTCAAAAGCTCATCATCTATTGTTGAATAAGTTGCAAGAAGAATGATTTGTTGTGTTGGTTAGCCTTGGGGGTCGGTCATGTGTCAGAGGAGAAATTATGGTTTTGTCATAGTTTAAAAAACCCTAAAAACATGAAATTTTATGAAGTCATAAGAGTCATAATTTTTGTTTTCAAGAGTTATGGCTTTGTTAAAATTACTGCCTTCAGAAATTTGGAATATATTAGCTAAACCAGTTCTTTGTAATAACACACTTTGAAACAAAGCTATTCACACTTGTAACATACTCCTTAGCAATAGGTCCACTACAGCTCATGTATGACCATAACTATATATGACACTTAATCCAGAGCACTTTGTAGTACTGTATATATTTTACAGCCTTAGATGGTAAAGCTTTTCCTGGATTATATCATTTAAGGTAGTAGGGAGAGCATACAATGTTTGAATACAACATATAAATAATCATGCCTTTCCCCAGCTTCCTCACTTCAGGGACAAAAACAACAATTTTTTTAAAAAATGCATATTTTACACATATTTTATATCATTGAAAGAAAGCAACCTGTGGGTTGTTTCACATGTACATTTCCCACAAATGAGCTCTTAGCTAGCTTTTGTGAGGGTCCAAAGTGGAAAGGGTGAGGGACAAGCACATGAGAGTCCCCCTTCTCACATCTCATCCCTTCAGTTCACAAGTTGATCAGGAAAGTCAGAAGGGAGGGTTCTATGTGTGTTCAACTCCGCTGTGCAAAATAAGCATTCACACGACTGAACATTTTTCTTTTTAACAGTTCTCAATTGCCCAGAAATTGTTGCTTGCATTCAGGGGAATATATATATTCTGCCTAATGGTTGGGTCTGCATTCATCTTTTGATTTTATCTGTGGCCAAATGGTTTTATTCCTGAGACTTGTTTTTTGGAGATTCATGTTTCAGGGCTCAGGCTTTCACCCAAAATCTCAGGAAATGTTTTCAGAGAATGCAGTGCCCCCAATCCCACATTTAGGGATTCATTCTCATGGCCTCAAAACATGCCATATAAACATGTCCAGAAACAAATATGTATTTTTCATTACCTTGCATCCCTTAGGGCAGTGGTCCCCAGCCTTTTTGACACTGCGGACCAGTTCGTGGGAGGATGAGGTCCATGTGCGGGGGTGGGTGGGGCACCTCCCTGCACTTGCACACATGTGTGAAGGAGTGGCGTAGCTCGCAAAGGCATGCATGCACGAAAGGGCAGGGGGCACTTGGAACATGCACGAAGGGGCTGTGTGTGGGGGCAGTGCGTGTAGGAGATCTGTCTCTGCGGCCTGATCCAGCCAAGGCCACGGGGCAGGGGTTGGGGACCCTTGCCTTAAAGCTACTGTTGGAACTCACATGTCAACAACTTTGCTATTTCTTGTTTTGCTATTCCTGCAAACGTCTTGAATGAATGATCCCTAAATAGCATATCTTTAGCAGTTTGAATTATATGGTTTGTTTGTTTGTTTGTTTGTTCATTCATTCATTCATTCATTCATTCATTCATTCATTCATTCTGCCCAATTAGTGCTAGGCACTACTCTGGGTAGTTAACAATGCAAATAGTACAACTCAACAACAAAGGAGATATAATAAAGTAAGTCAAATCAATAAACATAGTAAAAATAAAAAAATAGTCAACAATAAAACAAATACTAGTTGGATGGCAAACACAATTTGTCAGACATCATGAGCTTTTTACTGAAAAAGTTTCTTAAAGGTTGAGAGGGAGGGGGACAGGTGAAGCTCAACTGGAAGTCCATTACAGACAGATGGCGCCATAACGGACAAGGCCCAACTTCTTGTGGAAGTCTTTCTGGCCTCCCTCAATGTGGCAATCCATAGGAACATGGCCTGCAAGGATCTGGTGGTGTGGGTTGATGTTCTTGGGGAAAGGTGCTCCAACAGGTGACTGTGAAGGGCTTTATAAGTTAAAATCAAAACATTAAGCCTGTCCCAGAATGTCTCAGGTAACCAGTGCTAGCACCTCTAAGTCCTTCCGAATGAACTCCAGGAAACAGTAATTAGGTAGTACCACTTCGTTAGCCTTTAAATTCATCAATATGTCTTCATATTGTCTCTGTGTGCTGTATATGTATTAAAAATTCCATCTCTCTCTCTCTCTCTCTCTCTCTCTCTCTCTCCTCTCTCTCTCCCTTTGTGTGTGTGTCTCCGAGGGGGGGGGGAAAGTAGTCTGAGAGGTGGTTAAGCAGGATTATTCACACAATTACCTCACCTAGGCAGAGAATTCCTAGGTGAGAATCCCTTACCTACATAGGATTTTAATTCATGTTGCATTGTTTTTTCTTTACATGAACCTGCAATTTTCCTAAATCCCACCTGTATTGCACTACATACTAGCTTTAAGAAATATAATTTAGACTGGCCCTTACCTATTTCTTTCTTTCCCATGCCATGCTTAACATTAAATTGCCTTCTGGTGTTTTAGCCTCAGTAGTTTCTAAAGCAATAAAACACTCTTTTTGCTTGGCTGGTTTTAAAAAAGGGTCTGTGGGGGTGCCCAGCTGGGGGAGATTGGCAGCATTTTTTGTTTAAACCTGTCATCATAAGGTGAAGTTTGACCTTTCTTTTCAGAAGCCTCTTGATGAGGCAGCGGTGACCACAAACCATGTTTGTTCCTGAGGTAAATTTTCCCACTCAGCTTGGAGTAGAGTTGTTACAGATATGCGTGTAATGTAGAACATGAAGGTCGGAGCCCTGTGCCAAAGTTATTGCTGCATTTGGTTACTGCTGCTGTATAATTAACTCTCTGACTCAGACAGATCTTTCCCCGTGAGAGAAAGTCATATGGGCCAACTCGCATGCATAGTCAGTGAGACTGCAAAGGTGTGCCTCCTGTATTGCACACCTGCTACTCATCAGTTAACAGCTGATAAAATCTGCCCTGTTCTCTCTTCACCAGAGCGAAGTGGTGACGCATCCTTCTGTCACCGCATGCTCATCATACCAGGCCAATGGATGCTCAAGAAAAATTGGTTTATCTGTTCGTTATCAGCTGCCTTTAGCATATTGTGCCTTCCTGGAAATGGGGGGAAAGAGCCCCAAAAGGCAGTAGAACCTAACCTGTTGATCTTGGCCTGGCTGTATCTAAAAGTCATCTTCCGTATTAGTTGCCCTTTCTGAACGAAAATCCCTCTTCAAGACTGTGATTTAGTGTCCTGTGCAGATAGTACTGTATATCTATATGTGTATTAGTCTGACTTAGTGGTTCTCCACTATGATCTGAAAGGCCAACAGGCACGAAGGGTCAGATCTTGGAGAAATTGTTTTTTTGGACTAGAAATCCCTGAATTTGCACATGAGTGTGGCCATCAATGATGGTGGCTTGAAAACTCTGCGTATTTTAATCCAAAAAAGTAACTTTTTTAGTCTCTGCCAGTGATGCATCTTCTCAGTGATGGCTCTGGCACAGAATATCTTGGTGATCACATTTACCTGGGAGTATAACTCTGATTTATCTTTGGGATTCTCCCGTTTAAGAACACCAATAAAATATCTTGGAATTTAAAGTTACATTGTCTGCCCATGGCTTTCAATTTTACAGCACATATTGCTAAACAAAAAAGAGTAATTCCCCGGTACTTTCCTAATGAATAAAAACACCTTTTGCCCTCCTCCGTTTGTTAGAATAATCATTATTAACCTTGCTGATTTAGCTTCTGTTCAGTATCATTGTGCTATAATTGTGTTGTATTATTTTTACGTGGCATGTGATTGAACCAAATTACACAGTACTGTGAATACTAGCAGTTTTCAGAGAAATATCCATGTTAGTCTTTTCAGCATGAATAACACACACACACAAATACAATGGATTTAAACACAAATAAAAGCAAAGACGCCGTGACACCTTGCAGAATGACAAAGATCTTTTACTTTTTTTTACGTTTTAAAATTCAAGTACAAGCTCAAGGGATGCAAGCCAGATCAAGACCTTGGCACAAATGAAGAGGCTTTAAACCTCTGCTTCTCACAATTGTCCCAGTCTAGATTGTCTGTCTGCACCTAGGATTTAGATTGCCAGAAAAATTACACCTAGAAACAAATTACACTGCAATTATTATCTGAAATTTTGCGTTCAAATTTCATTCATGAATTTACTGGATATTTTTTTACAAAAGTCTCAGTCTCTCTAGTTTCAGCAACAGTTTTGCAGCATATTTATTTATTTATTTATTTATTTATTTATTTATTTATTTATTTATTTACCCCACCTTTCTCGTTGAAAAGGACCCAAGGTGGCTTAGAACAATGAAAGAAAATATTTAACGTTGAAAACAATGAGTATGCAACAGTGGTTAACAGGTGGTTCCCCTTTCAGAGTTTTATTTTTAAGACTAAAACATGGTACACTTATTTGTCTTGCTTGCTTCTCAATGTGGTTATTTTAATGTCTTTACCCCCAAAATGCTTTGTTGATCTGTCTCCTTGGCCCTTATAATTTAAACTTCCCCTAAGGTGACTATGTTTCACTTCTACAGTTAATTTTCACAGGTCAGTAGCAGCCACTTTCCCTGATATTTCAGGGCCAGATCCTGAGACCTAAGGGCATGTTTTTGTGATGTTGTAGGGAGAGGGTACTCCCTCAAGTATTACAGCATAGTGTGTGTCTGATAAATGGTGCAGACAATCTACAGTCAATTTAAGTTAATGAAAAAGAAAAAGGTGCCCCTAAACATATCTAATGGCATGTCCTGAAGTCATGACAATGACCCACATCCCATTCTCTGGGATTTCAGATCCCAAACCTGAGATCCCAAGAATAGTTGCCTAATCTGTGTCAGGACCAAAATCTGAGGGTTGGGCTGCTGGAGAAGCTCTTCCTTCTTCTGGGAGATACTCATTTCTGTAGGAAGCATAGGCCCTGTTTCGCAGCCAATTGCCCAATACTCCCCTTTGCACGTTATAAACAATACTCATTGCTGCTGAAATTAATTTGCTTCTTGGGGAACTTCACTATGGCCTGCTGGGCTGAGTTGAAACTTGAAATGAAGGAAGCTTCTGAGGATGGCAGGGAGGAGGACACTTGTACCTGTCGCAGATACCAAAGATCCAGCCCTGAACGAGCCCTCCTGCGTCACCGTTGCTATAGAAACCAAAAGGGATACAGTTTCAAAAAGAAGTGTGAAGCTGATACGCACCGCTCAGGTAGGTTTTCCCATCAGTTTTTTAAAGGCAAAAACATTAGGATTATTGTTGCTAAAAAATTTTAAAATATCTATATGGTTCAATTGTCAGTAGGTTTTACTGCTATTATTTTACTTATTTCAAATGTCTTTATTAAGGTGCATTTATTTCTTTACAAAGTTGCTTATAGTGGTAACGGTCATTTTATATTTGCTTTTTATTACTTGATCAGACTTTACCGTTAAAGCATGTACAAATGAAAATGGCACACAAAGCCTTGAACACAGCAATATTGTATTTAAAATCCATACCCATAACATAAATCTCAATATAATAAAATCAGGGTTGTTTTATCTCATTTTCCAGCTGATGTCTTTATTGCTTGCAGTATGAATTTGGCTCTAGTTTGGGTGAGAGGCTTATCTTGTAACTTTATCCTATGAGTGTGTGAACCTGCTGGAACTGAATATTTAAAATGCAGGATGGAAGCTTTCCTGCTTCTTTGTGCAATTGGGTGAGAGAGTTCTTGCTGCCAGAAACTGTTTAAGTTTTCATTTTAATGTAACTAGTTGTAGAAGGGTAGCTGTGGTAGTCTGTGCAAGCATTATAGGTGAAAATAAAAATAAAAAGTAAAAAAAGACAAAAATGTGATGGAATCTTAAAGACTAACTTTTTTTTAATGTGAGCTTTCATGGACACATCTGAAGAAGTGGACTTATCCATGAAAGCTCACATAAAAAAATTATAAAAGTTAGTCTTTAAGGTGCCGCCACATTTTTGTTTTTTTAAAAAAACGTTTTTTCCACCTGTAATTTTAGTATAAAAATGGTTTTGTAGCGCAGCAATAGTTGTCATTGACTGTTAGGACAATGACTTGGCCAAATTTGCAGTTTCTTCAAAGATGATTCTTTATTCATCATACTGTTAGCAAAAAGATAGTTGTCCACACATTTTTCCTCTGAAAGCAAAATGGGTTTGAAGTCGAGTCACTTCTTTTTCTATGACTCATCCTGATGCTCTAACGGAATGGAAATAATTGTTAGTCATCTTCCTTGCTTACAGTTACTTTAGGAATGTACTAGAAAAAGAATAGATGAATTGATTATTTTATGGTGCTCAAGGGGAAAGTAAGCTTGATAGAAACACCAGGTCTCCATCTACAAATGGGCTGGCTGTCCAATAGCTACAGCTGAAGCCTCAGTTGAGGTAACAGTTCATAATAGGTGACTGACATGGGGGAGAAAGGGTTCATAAACGTTTCCTCATTTTTCTTTCTGCATAAAATTGCTGTCAAGGTACATTTTTCCCACTGAGGATAATATATGTGTGTGCTTGAAGGACACTTTTCGGGGGGGGGGCAATGATAGAGAAAGAGTTAAGACATCCTTACACATACTGTGCTGGCCGGGTAAAGTGGGAGTTGTAGCCCTGTGGGGGGAATCCTGGACTAATCTCTTGAACAGCCATGTTTCTTTCCTTGAGTGAGAACCAAGGCATGATTTTCTTCTGTGTTGTTGACTGCAATGCCAGATTCGTATCTAATATGGCTTTTTTTGCTATGTTAACAAAGGTTCCCTTTGGTCACTGTTTGGCTGAAGCTGTTGCCTTCCTGTGCTCTCCACCCCATTCATGGTCCTGGCTGGGTGGAACCACTGGGAACTGAATAACTAACTTGTTTCATTTTAGATCAGTAGGTGAATGAAGTCCTCGCTAGAAGCACCAAGTTATCTATTATACTTACCTGGAATAGTCCTAGTTAATTATGTGCTACATCTTAATCATATGCATTCAGTTATCTCATAACTCCTGTTATGAGGGAGAAAATACCCATGGAGACCAATATGATCTCTAGTCTACAAAACACCAAAGCTTTAAACATTATGCACCAGGATGGGACATGTGACAAAGTCACATTTCATTGCAGAATTCATACAGAACTAGACCTACAAGACCTTTTTTTAGACAATCTCTGACATTTGCCAACTGAGGAACTGTAAGCAGTATTGCCAAGTTTCACACATCTGCCATGTGAAAGTATTTTTTTTTCCTGTCAAAATATTACTAGGGCAATTCCTCCCCACATTAATATTTATAATTTGGGGGGTGGGGGGAAATGGTATAGGGCAATTTGTGTCACAGCATGTTGCATAGGCTGGGGGAAAAATACTTCCTATGGCACATGTGTGAATATAGATACACACACACACACACACACACACACACACACACACACACACACACACACACACACACACACACACACATATACTGTATTCATAACTAGAGCAAAATATTGCTACGTATTTTTCCTATATATATGGGAAATGAACCCTCGACCTATGGACTTTTTGACCTGCGGCCACCGTTCCAATACAGATTAAGTCTGTAGGTTGAGGGTCCTCTGTATATAACAATTTGGTGACGAATGAAAAATTTAGTTGCTTCATTTTTTATAAGAATTTTCCAAAATCCACACATTTCTTCACAAGTGATGGGAAGAACCTGAGATAAATGAGCTGAATATGAAAGAAAAGCAAAACTGAGACTCAAGAGAGGGCTTTGAGCACTTAGCTCTTAATTGCTCAAAGATATGTATCTCATATGAGTGGTGCTGAATAACTTCTTGTCTCTAGCAGGTTGCTTATTTTTAATAGATGCATGGCAGCCATATAAAACAATATCTTCTCCATGGTGAGAACAGCTATACCTTTCCAATTTGGCCAGTGCAGGTGGCTGTTCAGAGTATAAAAGACATTGTCTTTTTAATAAGAACATACCAAATTTTCATTATAAACAAGATGGAACGAACTTGAGAGTCAATAAGAGAGGAAGTTAAATCCACATATTTGTGCATCTATAGTGAAAAAGAACAAACCACATTTTAAATATGGAACACTTGTAAATGGGAATGTAACTCATTCTGTAAATGCAAACGTTTGATATGCTCACTGGAACGAAAACATTAACAAGAAGGGAAGGTTTATTTTTGACCCATTTGAGTCATTCAGAATATTCTGTTGAAATCCTCAGTTCTGCCTTGCATCTATCTCTGACACTAGGCTGATGGGAAGTACCAACTAGAATATTCTTCCAGTGAGGCCAGTTTTGAGGCATCTAAAAATGGATCTTTTCAGCCCAGCATTTAGTATGTGCTCACAGGCTAGTTTTCATTGGTTTTCATGATAATATTTATGAGCAGCTGGATAGGTCAGTGGTTTAAATATCTGGCTGCGGAGCCAGAGACTGGGAGTCTGATTCCCCACTATGCCTCCTTGACAGGAACTTGACTCGATCATCCATAGGATACCTCCCAGCTCTGCAATTCTAAGATGGTAGTGGTGATTATTATGGTATATTTCTGTTCTTTCTGCTAGTCCCAACAGAGATAGACCAACTGAACCAATGGGATTTACGTACATGTTGATCTACCATTCAACATTTGATTCAGAAGGTCTACTCTAGTGGAGACTAGCAATTGGATTTAGGCCTCTGGCTTTAAGTATGCTACATCACTGGGGTCTCCTCTTTGGAAAAGTCTTTGATGAATGTTTAAATAAATAGTAGACAGGTCACTTTCATGGAAATAATGGCCAACACAGCTTCCTTGTCTGTTCAGACTTGATATTGTGAACAGCATATCAAGTTTGTTATAATATACATTGTTTTCCCATGCACAAAGTCTTACAGTATAACCCTTTCTACCACTTCTGTAAAGACTCATTCTTCTTCACTGTGGTGGTGCTTTCCCAGTGTTTGAATTCCTTTTTTTTTGTTTTGTTACTGCAAAGGCTGTTGTGATTGAGTTTTGCTGAATCATATGTTGGTACCGTATGATAATAAGTGGTGACTTAAACTGCAGACTTACATAAGGTACTATTTATCAGATTGTCCCTGGTGATCCTGAATGAATGTATCCACCCATACTTTAGTCACTTTTGTTGTGAACTGGGCATTCTTCATTATCGTATGCTCATCACTATGACTGTAGCAGATTACCTGGCTAATTTCAGAAATCATTCAACCACAACTTTCTCTTATGTCTATATCAGTGGTAGTAATCTTCTCTGCTAATTTTCTGTTCTCCCTTCTCAAATGTTAATTAGTAGTTATAGGCGCAGACAGATCTGTGACCCACTAGCTTGTTTCTCTTGTTAGCATTTCAACTACAGAAAACCTCAATGCTTGGAGGCTGTGTGAAAGCAGGCAGGCAAATGGGTGAGCAGGTAGGCAAATACAGTATTTACATTCTTTTGAAAAAAGTCTTCTTCTAAAAAATGACCTGTTATACTTTTGGACCTTGCTAGTTGTCTACAAGAAGGTGTGAATGGAGAATTGGCAGCCCAAGGTTCAAGACAAGTCACGGGCATTCCCCAGCAAGTTGACATCCGCTTAGCCTGACCCTTCTGTTAGAGTGTAGGTGTGAAAAAGTCCTCTAATGTTTTTGAAAAGACCTGATTGGAATGTGCTCACATGCTAGATTTCATCTTCATCTTCATCACCTTAGAACTGCAGAGCTGGAAGGGACCCTATGGATCTTTGAGTCCAGTCCCTGTCAGGGAGGCACAGTGAGGAATTGAGCTCCCAACCTCTGGCTCCGCAACCAGATACAGTACCAAAAATACTGAGCTGTCCAACTTCTTCATTGGTTTTCAGGTTGATATATTCCCTTCTGCTAGTCCCAACAGAGACAGTCCAACTGAATCAATGCATTTCCATGAGTGACAGTGCATGGACTAGTGACTAGAGATGGGGGTATTCGTATTTGTATATTAATACCCACACACACAACTGGACGTGACAAGGGTAATGCGTCCACCGCCACCACTGACTCCCCTCTCCCTTCCAGTTGCTCCAGAGCTTGCAGTCAGCTATCCACTCCTGGCAGGAGGGAAGACAAGTCTCCCTGCCTGGTTGACGAGTGGATAGCCGACCGCGAGCTCCAGAGCAATTGGGAGGGAAAGCGGAGCTGGCGGCAGTGGCGGTGGACATGTGAGTGGACAGTTCGGCCCCAGAGGGCTGGACGCTTGTTATATCCAGCTGTGTGTGGGTATTCATATTTGTATACAAATACAGATACCCCCATTCTCTACTCGTGACCCTGATCCACAAAATCAGTGGGCATAGTGTGCTAAGTAGGATTGTGGCTATGAAGTGTGCAAAACCATGAATATTGTTTCTAATGTGAGAATAAACAGTGCAATTCTCAAGATGCCCCAAATGATTAATTGAGTTTCTTAAATTTGGTTTCTCCACCATGGAACGTATGCTCTTCTATATGACAACAGTAGGTACGTGTGACTTAACATACCTGCATATTTAGTAAAACTGCTCTAGAAGTAAGGCATAATGGAATGTGCTGAGTTTACTGTTTGAAAGAACCTGAAAGGCACTTTCCATGTATTTAATATCTATGTAATCAATTCTTGTTTCCATAGTAGTGATAGCTTTCCAAAAGACTGCTTTGCTACCATCATTTTAGAAAGCCATTGTCTTCCCTTCTCTTCAATCCTCCTACTCACATTATTAAAAATAGGTTACTGAAGTTGACATGCAGATGCTGAAACACACACACATCATGTGGAAAAGCAGTAAGATTTGATAAATGACAGTAGCACTTCTCAATTTGTTTTTGAAGTTTCTGTAGTCTTCTGTCCTAATGGATACGGTTGTTGTTACACTCTTATACTTATGTATGAGTTACATACCGTACATAGTTTGTATTTTCTCCAAATATTTCTGGAGAGATTTATGACACTCTGATTAGAAGACACAAAACTGCAGTCCTAAACATACCATACATATCAAGGAGCAAACCGCATTGGATATTGGATATTGTGGAACTTACTTCTGAGGTTGCATGGCAAAACATTGTTTTAACCATAGAGTCAGTTATATAAACCATAGGTTCTTAACCTTTGTTACTTGCATGTTTTTGAACTGCAACTCCCAGAAACCCCAGCCAGCACAGTTGGTGGTGAAGGCTTCTGGGAGTTGCAGTCCAAAACTCCTGAGTAACCCAAGGTTAAGAACCAGTGATATAAACTACTGCATCAGGCCATATATTTTTGTTGTTATTTTTGTTTGTTTTCAGTGCTATTTACATTATGTTTAAAAATATAAAAGCAGATGGGTAGTGTTCTAGTCAGTTGTTACAATATTCTCTTTTTTAGCCTTCAGCATTTTTCTTTTGTTGGAAAGTCAAAAAATAATAAAAATGTGTTATTAGAGCAACGGTGAGTAAAGTGTAGCCCATTGGTTGCATGGGATCTACTGGGGACATTTTTGCAGCCTCAGGGGCTCCCTAGCATTCCTCACCAATGTTGTTTTTAAAAATACATCTTTCTCTCAAAATAAGGCCCTGGAAGCAACATTTTTTGAGTTCTCGGTGGAAGAGCATCTGAGAAGAGTAGCACATTCCCAAAATTGTTGGGTTTTTAAAAAATTCTTTTAAAATGGACATTTTCAGCCATTTCTGGGTCTGGTATGGCTCATGGAGGTCAGAGGGCTTGAATTTGATTGACTAGGACTATATTGTACCTTTGACATGATGTGGCACAACGGTCCAAAAGACTGACGGCCTATAGCCATTGTACACAATAATCAGCAGTTTAGGAAAATTAATAGGTGTGAAGTTTCTGCAAACTGCAAGACAAAGATAAAATTATCTGAATGATAAGGACACCATTTCACCAAGTCACAGACAGGTGGGGGTGCAATTTCATAGCTGAGTCATACCCTGTCTTGCTGCATCTCTGGACTGAAGACAATTGCATATCATATCCCTTGTGATGAGGAGGACTGTACAGTATACTGCACGGTACAGTATTTGCATATACAAAACTGCTAACAACAAAGATAGCTGTGGAAAGTTATATGTAAGGGTAGTTGCTAAGGGAGAGGTGATTTTTAAAGAATGGAAATAAAGCCTAGAATTTTTGGAGCTGGAGACATGCTCGGTCATGCTTAGAGGAGATACACAGAAATAAACAGGATAAGTTAATTATCTATCTGTGAAGATTCTCAGTCATCCCGGTGAGGTTATCTGGAAAATGAATCATGGCAACTGGACTTCTTTCTTATTAGGTTGAAACATTCCACAACTCATCCAAGTAGCTTCTTCAGTCTGAGGAGAGTTGGTAGGAGATGCCTGATATATCCTCCACGTTAGTTCACTTCCTCCTGGTCTGACTAGGCTCATCAGATGGACAAAGGACTGGGAGTGAGTGAAAATCCCACTTCTGCAGTCCTTCTCCACCCATTGTCATGGGTCATTAATGGTTGTTAACAGTGGTCCTTCTGGTGTGTGTGGTCCTGCTCTCTCTGGGGACAAATGAAAGAGGATAAGTTACTTATGATTAACTTATGTTTCACAGATTCTAGTTGCTCTACTACTCTAACCTTGACTAAACCTGTAACCAACCCCCCCGACATTTCTGAAATGTAGCTGTTATTTTTAATCATACTTACCAACATGTTTACTACAAGATAAGGGAAGAATGATAGAATGCCATATATCTAAATGTGTGAACTAATAGAAGGTTGTTGAATTTTTAAATAATTGTTTTTTGGAAAAAAAATGGTTAGGGTTAGAGATAGAGAACAGAAACCATGGACACCTTTTAAAATATATGTAATAAGGAGAAGACTTTCATTAGTCCATAGTAACCTGGGCCTATAGCCCTTCATACACTTTTGCCCTTGAGTAAGTATAAAACCTGAATATGTCATGCAGTGTCTCTGAATCAAAACTTAATTCTCCTTTGTGCCCACTTTCAACTGCCCTTGCAGGATCTGCAAACATTTAGTTACTTTCTGCACCTGTAGTTCTGTTCTTAGAGCACTGAGAGAGATTTTCCTCCCTCCACCTGGCATGTTAAATGTGCCCCAAAGCTGAGTGCTTGAAAGTGTGAAGGCACCAAGTGCTTTAAACAGCAATGTTTGATTTGCCTGTGTCAAGCTTTGGAGCGTAAGTAGCAATATGAATTTCAACAATTCTTCTACACCATGATATCATCTACAGTAACTTGCGTCTGTTGCTTCTTTGTTAGTTGGTGAACAGGGCATAAGACATAAATCTCTCGCTGAGGTTTATGCAACAGGATTTCAAAGCAGCCTGAAACCTCTAATCTGGGCAGTTGAACTTATATACAAAATTCAACTGCATTATAGTCAGGAATCAATATTTAAGAATAGTACAATGTCACAGAAGAGGTTTCTCAGGTTGCATACTTTTGTATCAAAATTTCTAAATTTTTAAGAGGCAGATACTCTGTACTTTGGCACAGCTGAATTCTTAAGGATCATGCTTTGCTGGTAGTTATAAAAGAACATTCTAAACTTCTCACTTTCCCAACACCTCCCCAATTTCGGCTGCCCCCAAAATGGCTCTGAACAGTTTCAACACTCCAAAGCTGCTTTGTGTGTGTGTATGTGGGGAGTTACAGGTAGCTGCAGGATGGAAAGGAGATTGCCAGCCATCCAGTTCTGCTGGATCTAGGTGTGCCATCAGCAGAAAGTATTCTGTATTTGCTTTGAAACATTAAATGTTAGCATATCTTGCCCTACTGTTTTAAAGGCAATATTTTCTAAATGGCTTTCACATTGCTGAAGATGAATGTCATATATATGTCTAAGAAGTTCTAAAACTATACTCAGTCAAAGATAAACCCCAGTTATTTCAATAGGAAGGCATATTGCACCCATATCGTGGTGAAGCATAAGCACAAAAAGAAACATGCATTAGTCAACATTTTTAATGAATTTATTTAATTCATAGTCTGTAAGACTAATAACAAAACTGAGTGCTTATATTTCAGTTTTGTGTTATAGGTAGGAAACCACAAGTGTCCAATCCTTCCCCTCTCCTTTTTCTTTTAACATTTATATTCAAATACATGTGCATGGTTAAAAATGGTGGGAGGGTGTGAACACCATCCAGTCTGATTTGGATCCAAATATCTACGGTACAAGTTAGGATTTACTCACCCTAGGCTGATTTGGAGGTGATCTGAATTGATTTGTTCTTGGGTTTCTGCAAATATTAATTTGTATTTGTATGCTTCTGGTCTGGGCAAAACAAAACAACACACACAGACACAGACACACACACACACACACACACACACACCAAAAATGTGGAAAATGTGCTGCACCATGCAGCACATCAACTTTCAGCATGTTATAGACTTTCAGTTTGTAGGCAAATGTCCTGTCAGTTTTCTAACGTTCTGTCTGCACCACCATGGTAGCTGTGTTCAGGGAAAACATGTGTTGTGGGTATGGAAGATGTCCCTTTCATTTCCACAGTCAGTAGCCTGGTTTGTCCTAGCACAAATCATAATGCCACACCCACCCACTCTGGAACCTTCACAGGTACCACAGCAAGAAAAAAAAGATGGTAATGCAAATAAAGGCCAGCAGCAGACATTAAAAATAATAGAGTAGAAAATGGCAGGGGGACTGCGGAAGATAACTTTTAGTGCAAGCTTGACTTGTATACTCAAAGCCCACACAATAGGGTCAGTCATCCATCCAACATTTTCTCTCTCACACACACACTCCGAAGTGTAATGGAGACTTAGTGCTTAAAATATAAACCACCCCAATGAATGTTTCACTAAGTTGGGTGGTTTAAGAGCTCGATAAATAAATTAAAAGAAAAGAGAGAGACAGACAGACAGACTGTTCTAAGATGTGGCCTTCCTGATAAGTGATGTACGACCCTCGTACCACCCTTCCACTGTTCTAAGATGTGGCCTTCCTGATAAGTGATGTATGACCCTCGTACCACCCTTCCATTGCCATGTCTGGGCAGAAATCAGCAGTTCAAGCTAGATGGTGAATAAATAGGGTCTGGCAAGGTTTATTTGAGCCCCCAGTTCCCAGGGTTCAGCAACTGGAGCTTCCAAGAGAGAGGTTTTGTCTTGAGCAAGAGCTCCAGTTGTCAATCTCCTTCTGCTTTGGTCCTTTTTTCTTTTCCTATAGCAACCAGCATAAAGTATTTTTGTTCGAATGTTCACATTAAAAAAACAAAAAAAACAAAAAACAGATACTGAGGCAAACTCCAGTGATTTGTAGAGGCCTACCTGAGCATGACTGCTGACTTCTTGAACCACCTTCTGTCTGCCTCAGTTATGTACCAATATCCTTGCTTCACCTTATTTGGTCTCTTTCCCACCAAAGCTGGTGCATATTGCTACTAAAATGCTAGTGGGGCTCTGTGAAATGGAATAGACTCCCAACCCTAACCATGACATATTTCCACCTCTGTACCTGTGAGCTTCTAAGAATGGAACACTGGAGTAGACAAGGGTCTTTTGTCTATCCTAGCAGATACATTCCTATGATATTGTGAGAGTGTTCTGCGTGCATTCCGTTGGAAATAAATAGTTCCTGAGAATGTTTACCTTTGGCTGGATTGTGACATATTTTTTAAACACCGTTTCTGGAGATCATAGTGATTTATTATTTATATAGCGCATGTGTTATGTACAAATGTTATTTTACTCAGTCATCATCATTTGTTGTGCTCAAAAAAGAAAGAAAACATGTGCCTCTTTTGAGCAATGTCATTCTTCAATAGTCCTGTCCTCCCACGTAGGCCTGCACGTACATAACTTCTAAAAATACTTTCCCTCCACTTTTTTTTTACACATACAGAAGAAGTAAAGGGTGCAACTCCAATGTCTATTTCAGTTTTTCAGGTCACCTTTAAGGGAAATCAAGTTTTTAAGAAAGTGTCTAACCTAAGCTTTCAATTGAACCTAGAGGCAAATCGGTAACTTGATACTGAAATGTCATTCTGTTGCCTGCTCAGAAGAGTGAAGTGAATAATAGGAAAGAATTAATCCAGCCACCCCTCAGTCAGTCAGGCATCCATGTGGAATGCAATATTCCAGTTGCTACACATTAAGATTTTGCTAAGGAAGACTGTATCAGGAACTTCAAGGGCATTTTAAGCTACATGCACAACATTTTGCTTTAAAATACTTGTCCTTTATTTCAGAATACACTGCAAAAAATATCAGAGAACTGGCTAGATGCAAGAGAAATTTCACTAAACCTTAGTAAGATAATCAAATGTAATGAATTTAACAAAACTTTCCTGCATGACAAGTACTAGGAATGATTGTTCGAGTATGATTAAAAGGATTTTTGGTTATGAAACAAAGGGGGTTTGGCAGGGAAAGCATTTTGCAGTCTGAGAAAATTGGAATACTAAGGAGAAGGATAACTGATACACATATGCACATGTTTACATCTTGCAATTCAGTCCACAAAGTGACACAAAGCATGCTGTGATTGGCTTGGAATCAGGCACTGCTTGAAATGTCATTTTTAGAAAAGCAATGCTTGTTATTTTTCTCCATACAGTATCTTGCTAATTTTGGTCAATTTTTAAAAGAGCAATATATTAGTAGCATTTTTAGAAGTGGTAGCCATGTTAGTCTGTACAAGCATAGCAACAAGAGACAAAAGGAAAGCAAGAAACAAAACAAAACAAAAACGGCTGTGGTACCCTGAAGACTAAGTTCTATATTTTAATGTGAGCTTTCATGGAACAAGTCCACTTCCTCAGACATAAGAGTGATACTACGGAGACTAACTACCTGGCAAAGCATTTATACATGGCTCTGAAGTAAAGAAATGGTGGTAGATTAGTAGACAAAAGTTGCAAATTGTTTGAGTCGATGATCCCTGTTTGATATTCAGTTCTTTTCTTTGGAAGCTTTGTTCTCTAAAACATGAAAATTGTATGTTACTAATATGTTGCTTTTAGTTGCTTACTTCCTGAATTATAGAAAGGTGCACTTAAAAATAAAGCATGGTTCAAATGTGGAAAAAATCATCTCTAATGGCTCCTCCCGATAGGACAAACTGGAACAGTGTATGAGATTGGTAGGTGCCTTTTATGGCTTTAAAAAAGTTCTCATAGAAGCATGTGGACACCGCCATAAATAACCTCTTTTAATTGGGCCACAGCCTATCCCAGTACTGAATGCAGAATCCCAGCTTTTTTTTTCCTTTCCTGGTTATTCAATGTTTGGCAGCCAAATGCACACTCACTGCAATGAGTATATTGATATATACAGTCAATGTCAGCCGGGATATAGAGTAAAATAACTGGGAGTAATGAGAATGTATAAACAAATAGTGCGTGTTGTTTCATACTGACACATATATGACACTAATCCAGGAGCCAGTGCCAGAGGCAAGTGGAGTTTGTTATGAACTACTTGAGGGATTCCTTCTGGGACTACTCATATAGTATGATTTCTGTCTCATTGCTTTCAGACAGACTTCACTGATCTATTACCAAAAGGAGCTCTATTTGTGTAGGTAGATATGTAGAGGAAACCAGTGCTGAAGATTCGGGATTAAGCTTCTTAAGCAGGATTTCTTTTCTTCATCTTTGATACATTTATTTCTTTACATAAAGATCATTACAGACGTCATGGAAGACTAAAATGAAGTATCAGTCTGCTGCAGAAAATTTAATAACACACACTTTAACCCTCATTTGAACATCATTTTAAGCATATTTCCGATCTAGGTAAAAGGTATATAGGTGTTCACACCTTAAACCAGGATGGGGAAAATGCAGGCCTCCAGATGTTGTTAGACTACAATTCCCAGCAATCATCAACACTAATTTTGCTAGTAAAGGCTGATAGGAGTTACACTTTAATCTATACAGCTGCAATGTGCCCAACCTTCCCTTTATGACCTTGGGTCCTCAGAGGTTCTTGAACTACAACTCCCAGAAATCCTGGTCAGCACAGCTAGTAGTGAAGGCTTCTGGGAGTGTTAGTCCAAGAATATATGGGGAGCCGATGCTGGGGACCGCCACCGATAATGATTATAAACCTATGGCTTCTAATGGAACTTCCAATGTAGAAATTGACCCCTATAGTGCAATTCTTCTTGTACTTACTCAGAAGTAGGCTCTCTTGAGATCACAGAAATTTATCCTTCGATAAGCAGCAAATGGGACTGCATTGTTAATTACATTATTATGATTATATTAGACATTTGACAAATCTATTTTCTTTTGAGTTCTGTACAGTTCCATTTTAAAAATAATAATACTGAAAAGTGCTATAATCTCACCTCAGTCCTCCCCCCCCCCCAGGGCTAAACATGCTCAGTTCTTTGAGTCTTTCCCCATAGGGCTTGGTTTCCAGTCCCTTGATCATCCTTTTTGTCCTCCTCTGAACTCACTTCTGTTTGTTGGCATCCTTCTTGAATTGTGATGTCCAGAACTGGACACAGTAGTCTAGATGAGGTCTAACACGTGCTGAATAGAGGGGAACTAGTACTTCGTGAGATCTGAGGCTATACTTCTGTTAATACATCCTAAAATTGCATTTGCCTTTTTTGCAGCCAAATCACACTGCTGGCTCATATTCAGTTTCTGATCTACAACAATTCTGGAGTAGACGTTGTCTAGAGAGGCGGGATAAAAATCGAATAAATAAATTCCAGGATCCTTCTCACTTGTAGTATTACTCAGCCAAGTATACCACATCTTGTAACTGTGCACTTAGCATTTTTCTCTCTAGGTATAGATCTTCACACTTATTCCTGTTAAATTTCATTCAGTTGTTTTCAGCCCAGTTCTCAAGCTTATCAAGATGTTTTATTCCTGTCTTCCAAGGTATTAGCTATTCCACTCAATTTTGTATCATCTGCAGATTTGATGTATTCCCTGCGCTTCATCATCCAAGTCATTAATGAAAATGTTGAAGAGTACCAGGCTCAGGATTGAGCCTTGTTATATCTGACTTGTTACCTTCTCTAGTTTGAGAAGGAGCCATTGATAAGCACTCTCGGAATACAATTCTGAAGCCAACTGTTTATTCACCTGTCACTTGTTTCCAGCTCACACCTACCTAGCTTGTTAATTAGAATATCACAGGGCACTTTGCAAAGGCTTTGCTGAAGTCAAGATATATTATGTCTACAGCATTCCCACTGTCTACCAGGGAGATAAGATTATTCTGCCAGGATTTGTTCTTGACAAATGAATTAGATATCTGAGGGAAAAAGTCAAAACTGTTGAGAGAGCGAGCAATAGATAACTTCTTACACAGATGCTTTGCATGGTGCTGATATATTTTACATGTAACAAAAACTATAGTAAAATCCAGCCCTCATGTGAGTAGAAAGAGAACGCTGGGAAAAAAATATGTTTCCTTCCCTTCTGCTCCCTCTGTAGCCTGCTCTACACCATGAAAAGGTCCAGAGCATTAGATAAATTAACTGAACATAGTGTGTTCCGTCTTATGCGACTAAAATGAGAGGAGGAAATTGGACAGATGAACCTCACACTAACCATGGAAGGTTGCAGATTTTGGTACCACACCCCCTGACATGCGCTATTGATGACATAGGCCTTAATCCCCTCCCCCAGGGAAACACAACTGTGTGAAGAGAAGGAGGTTGCATTGTGGGGATAGTCTCTGCATGTGAACCACAAATCAGATTATTCATGGGGTGGGGAGGGTAATGCTCATGTGGAAGGGTTACCTATGTACAGCAGCTTCTGTTCTGGCAGTTGCACTTCTGTATACAGCATGACAGAATTAATAATAATTGCGTGTTGTCAAGTCAATTCTGATTTATAGTGGCCCTTTTCCAGGGTAATCAAGGAAGAAAATACACAGAAATGGTGAACTATTCCCTTCTTCTGGTGGCACCCTGGGAACATATAGTTTGCCCATGACTACACAGGCTGGGTCTTCTCTTTGGAGGCACAGTGTACAATCAAGCTCACAACCTCTGCAGCTAGATATCTAAACTGCTGAGCTATTCAGCTGGCCGGGTTCTAGTGCTTTTCGCCAGCACAAATGTCCTGCAGCAGTAGGCATGGAAGAAGGCCAGCACTATATGATAGGCTGACTCCTTTACATGCTTCCTTAACAACTTATTATGACCAGCATATAGAACCTTTCCATGTGATTGGGAGTGGTGAAACATCAGAGGTCCTTTGGGGAGAGGCTCCACATCAGATGGAGGCTTCCTTCTTATGACTGTTTGTAGATGAAAATCACGGCAGTGACAGGCAAGCCAGTACTCTGTTCCAATAAACCCTTTTCTGAGTGTCTGAATAAGAACAGAACCACTTATCCCTGAAGGAAGGGTGGTTCTCCTGAACCTGCTGTGTTTTTGCACAGCATAGGAAAATTATTCTTCCGGTAACATAATGAAGTTTGCAGATCTGAGAAGCTGTCCATACATTACTGCCAATGCAACACAACCTTTGTACTCGTTGGGTTTTTAAATGGCCACCATAGTGCCTAGTTATGCCTGTACACCATACCAGAGTCATGGAATTTGTACACAGGAGAGCCTCTTATCTTGTAACACAGGGGAAGCATCTTGTTTTAATAAACAAAACAAAACAAAACACCAAGTCTGCTCTAAGGCAATTACAACCACATACAAAAGGAGTCTCTAGGAGGTTCAGGGGGGGTTTATTCACAAAGTAATATTCTGCCAATATTTTAAGCAGGAACTTCCACAGCATAAATCCTTTATCCAGAGTAGATGTTAATGCCCTTCTATAGCTATAAATGCATGTTAAGAAAAAGAAAAGAAAAGACTCTGTCTGTCTGTCTGTCTGTCTGTCTGTTTGTTTATACATACATACATACATACATACATACATACATACATACATACATACATACATACATACATACATACATACATACATACATACATACATACATACATACATACATACATACATACATAAGAACAGAATAGAATAGAATAGAATAGAATAGAATAGAATAGAATAAATAAAGAGGCCAAAGTCCTCTTGAGAAAAACTGCATGTAAGGGCAACAATTTTTCTTTCATTGCTCGGCATCCATCACAGGTCCGACTGCACACTCACCATTGTTGCACTGACCAGGTGAAGCTAAGGAACAAAATGGATGGCCAGCAGTGCACATAGACTTGCTTGTTCAATTGCCTATTTGTGCTGTTTGGATTAAACAAACAGTATAAACTACTTTAAATTTTTTAAATGGGGAACAAGATGTAAATATTTGAAGTTAAACTAAACTAAATGAGCTTTGTAGTCCTTTTATAATTTCAGTTAGAAAGTTATAAATGTGAGAAAATGGGAGCTAATCCTCTTGTTTTGAACACTGAATTATTCTTGCTCAAATTTTGACTGCATTTTAGCTCAGCTTGTGACTTTTAACATGCCCATGGTGATTCACTTCTTTGAAAGAACCTACCTACTAACCATACATAAAGACCAACAATTAAGAGAGAGAGAGAGAGAGAGAGAGAGCACAGTCAACAAAAGTTATCCCACATATTTTAGGAAATAAATTAAATGTTCTCATATTTGTCTGCTCTTATGTTTCACAGAGGGATGTGATGGTGCTGCGGGTTAAACCGCAGAAGCCTCTGTGCTGTAAGGTCTGTAGATCTGCAACTGTAAGATTGAATCCACATGACGGAGTGAGTGCCCGTTGCTTGTCCCAGCTCCCGCCAACCTAATGGCTCAAAAGCATGCAAATGCGAGTAGATAAATAGGGACCACCTCGGTGGGAAGGTAACAGTGTTCCGTGTCTAAGTCGCACAGGCCATGTGACCATGGAAGATTGTCTTTGGATAAACGCTGGCTCTATGGCTTGGAAACGGGGATGAGCACCGCCCCCTAGAGTCGAACATGACTGGACAAAAATTGTCAAGGGGAACCTTTACCTTTATCTTATGTTTCATAGAAACCACCTTCCCAGTAAACAATAAAAGTGAAAGTGAAAGAATTCAGGGTGATGGCTTTAAATGCAATTTAAATATTACTTCAAAAAGTGTTACTGTACCAAATTGAAGATTGGCCACATTCTTTGACCTGGAACTCTGAGTTGCTCTGAAAAATGCTTATTGTTCCTCCTTGTTATGATTACACTATGCATTGCCTTTTACATGACAGGAATAAATGTCGGAATAAATGTGGAAATACATCATAGATATGTCTAGCATAATTGATATTTATTTATTTGATTTATATTCCATCTTTTTCCACTAGTAGGAACCCAAGGTGACATACAAAAACATTAAAATTAATCATTAATTAAAATGCTTACAATTTAAAACTATGATATACACATATTTTAAAACATTGTCAGAAAACTACACATTTTTGCAGTTTGTAGATTGTGCAGTTTAGATGAGAACACTGATGTTACTAATTATTTTACTGAAAATAATGCCAGCATTGCAGTTTGTGCTGGCGTGAATTTTCAGCTAAAAAGTGATTCAGGACTTTATTCTCGATCAAGAACACTCTCTGCACAAGGGGCCCTCGTGATTTTTCCCTCACAAATCTAATGGTCAGCATCTTGCCTTTTTTGTAAAAGAAGGCATGCTCTTTCTAACACGATATTTTACTCAGAGTGTGCATTTGCACATCCTGAGCTTATGTGTTAACTTGATGACACATTCAAATCTATTTTAGGTTTGTAAGGGTCTCCTTAAGCCCAAGATTGACTGTAGTTCTTTCCAAATCAACATGGCTAAGAAGCAACCAAGCTGCCCTCTTGCTCAGAAAAAAATTATGAAATGTAGTTTCAAAATACTTATAAACAGGAGTCTCTAGTTCAAGGATGAGCTCTTTTTCTTTTTCTTTTTACATCTAGGGGCCAAATTCTTCCTCAGAACCCATTAAGGGCCCTGGCAGCTACTGTTGCTGTAGTGATTGTGGTAGCAAAATGCCAACAAAATGAACATTTTCTCCTTTTCCTGTAGAAAAATCCCCATATTTCTTCTCCGAGAAGCTAATACCACTTCCAAAAGACTCTTGAAAGCAATGTTTTCACTGGAAACAAGGCATGTTGGATGCATACTTGCTATTAACAAGGTTGTTTCTAATGCTTCCGGAAGGCTTCTGAGACTGCTGTGAATCTGTGAAACAACAGATATATTGTGCCGGGGCTGTTTTAACAATGGAAGTAGTGGACAGAGGTTAGATTTCATCACCACTTCTGTGGTACCTTTGGCTGGGCTTGGGGAGGAGCACAGACGTGGAACTGGAGGCTGCATGATAGCCATTGTTCTGTATATGTTTTTACAGATGTGTTAGATAACGAATCAAACCCTACCATTGCCCAGCAATTGCTGGAAGTGAACAGTGGGGATCTGAGAGACAAACTGGGCTAGACAGTGGCTCAAATCATGTCTGCACAGCTATGCCACCTAAGGTTCATGACTTCATCAATCTCAGTGATTATCTGGAAATTTTAAAAAAATCCAATTTGTCCCAAAGGTCCCAAGACTCCCATGGGATCCCCTTCATTGTGGGGAAATCATTGGGGGCTGTGCAATGGGAGGGAGGTCTTTAGTTTCTGAGAATCCCTGCTGAAGGGATTTTGTCAATGACAGGGATTTTTGGAAATTAAAGATTCTCCCTCCACCCCACCCCACCCGACCCCACCCTACCTTAAAGCCTGTAGTGACTTCCCTGTAACAAAGGAGATCCTATCAGAGCCTTGGGAACTTTGGGGTGTGGTGGGGATCAGAAGTTTATTATTTCCTTAAAAATATATGCATAACTTATGGAAAAGGATTTCAGCCACTGTAACTTAAAATGCAGATGCATAATTCCTTAGACATCATGACCAAGATGAAAGGAATTCTCTTACGAAAGGGTTTTGGTGACCAAGATGACATTTCAGCTTTAAACACAAGCAAAGGCTTAGAAATATTTTGAGGGATTCTTTTGAGGGCTCTCTCTGCCTTTGAAGAGCAGAACTATGCTGTTCCTCATGCCAAATCTGGATATAAAACAGCCCCCTAACCTTGTAGTTTCAAAAGCAGCTCTTTGGACGTGTGGAACTAGTCATGTGATGCTTTGGATCCTGGCCTGTATATTTACAGTACATTTACTGTATGCATAACATATGCTGAAAACTCATCTTCTAACGATAATACATTTGGATGCCACTTGCTGCGGCTGTCACTGCTGCCAAATACTCATCGGTATCCCTTATAGTGCCAGCATTCACTGTTGTTTAATTATGTCTCTTCGGATGAGGATCCCCCACACAAAACAACAGCAACAAAAAAGAGCCTGTGATGCTAGATCAGCCTCAGCTTTGTTTGGACTACATGGAAGACAAGTGGCAATTCCCCCACCCCACCCACTGTCTTTGGCAATATCTTCTGAAATCTTCTCTGGAAACACAACTGCTTAACTTAAATTAGGACAAGGTCAAATACGTGCGAGGCAAATTATCATTTATTTATCTAAGCTCTCTCTCTCTTTGTCTTTTGTTTTAGGCAAAACCATTTCTTTGTTTTTGACGGTGTCTTTCTTTTTGACTGTATCAAGGGGAGAAAAGCATGGAAAGGGAGGTAAGTGCTTTCTTTTTTTGGGTGTGTGTGTGAGGTTATTTAAAATAATTCCCCTCCTTTTCCAATATTACTCATAAGGATGACAGAGAGGAAGCAGGCAGGCAAGCAGTTTTCCCTTTTTTGCTACTGAGAAGTGAAGGGGATGATTAACGAGAGTTGTAGACAATGTAGTAGTAATAGAGAGAGGGGGGCCCACAGAAGTTAAACAAAAGTGCCTTCAAGAATTTAGACTATTCCCAGGGATCTATAGTAGAACCTCATTGTGCCTGTCTACTGTTTCTATTTTTGATTAGATTTATAAACACAGCACCACATATTTTCATGTGGTTTTGTAGCCCAGGGGCAGAACGAGATTGACTGCACTGAAACTGTGAGGCTTGTGAATTTCGGGCAAGGGACGAAGTGAAATAAGTAGTGTAATTGTTTTTGTGGAGTGACCGTGGGACCTCCTCTGTTCTGAATTACACATGGTTCAACCCTTTGACCTAACCAACCTCGGTAGTGCCTGGTAGATCTCCTAAAGCTGTGCTGAAAGGTCCTATCAGTGACATGTTGGAACATTATCTGTCATGTGAGATGTGTGCCAACAACCATATTAAACTACATTAATTACTACCGAGACCCACGTTTGTGATGGTCTCGACTTCATTCAACCCACCATCATGTTGCTTATTATTTAAAGAGGGAGTACAAACAGGTAATTTCTTGAATCAAAATGTAATGAAAGAATTTTGTTTTGAAATGGCAGTGTTTAATCTATTCAAATTCTTATGCCTTCTCTAGCTCCCTACTCAGGGCTGCTAATATGTTTATATTAGTACACCTATTTCTTTTTCAATAGCAATATATTCCTGATCTGCTGTATATTGCTGAAATAATGTGTGTGTGTGGAGGGGGGGCAGAAGAATGATGTTTAAATTAGAAAATTACTTCCACAAAGATTATGTCAAATCATATTCTTTCTTTGGAAGCTTTTTCCCCCCAGTACAAATCCCAAACTAGTGACATGAGTGTTGTTTTACTTAAAAATTTCCTTAAGTTAAACAGTATGTAGTATCAGGGATTTAGCTATTTCAGTTGTATGTATCAAAGCAATGATGTGAAATAACTTTATGCTGGGAAGCATTTAGGTATACTGTACAACCTAAATGGTATCATTGTGCAGCAACATACTGGATACAAAAAATGTGTAAATTTTCCTATTTTGTGTTCCCTTCACAGAACCTCTGTACATCTTCTGTCTGTTCTGTGAATTCTTTGTTCTCCACATAGTTACCCGCTGTCAATTTATAGCAATCCTAATAAGGCTTTCAACCTAAGTGAGATATTTAAGGAGCAATTTTACCAGTTCAATACTCCCAGTGAGTTTCTATGGCCAAATGGGGATTTGAACCCTGGACTGTGTATATTCCACATATGGCACTATACATTTTATAAATGTTCATTTAGCACTTTGCCTTAGCTCTTCTGTCATATAAATACTTTTAGAAAGTAGATGGTATTTTTTTTCCTTTCCAAATCTGATGTTGACACAAAACCCAAAAAGGTACATTTGATCCTGTCAGGTGTCACACTTGTTAGCAATAAATGGTTTCCTCTTCCTAAAAGCAGACAAGTGCAAACTGCAATGCTTTTCACCCGGGCTCTTACTCCTTAAATAAGCACAGTAATAAACTAAAGATTGGTGAGGTGATGGGACATTCCAGATTCTGCCAGAATTAAGGAAACCTTTAACAGGGTGGTACTGGCAGATTGTAGGACTTAAATACTAGAAATACCATTTCCTTTAAATGGCTTGGCTCACAACAGAAGTCCCTATATACAGTACAGGAAGATTCTATCTATATTTACTCAGAAAAGATGAGCTTTAGAAATATACCCTGTTTTATGTTTAAAGACTTAATGCTTTCACTGAAGTATATGAAAATAGAAGCCAGCATACCTGTGCCTGTTTAATGTCATTACATTCCTTAGAGTATTTCAGGCATTATTAGGTTCCTGGAATCCTATCAGATTGACAGTTCATCTCCAGCTAGCACTTCTCTTAGAGTTGTACACAGACACAGTCCCAAAGGGGGTGGTGGATGGATGGCGTCCCTGATGGATGAATCTGCTGAGCTAGCTTGCTGATGTTTGGAGCAGTTGCTCATTTTAAGAACACCTAATTTGGTTTCACAAAGGAGACATCACATGCCAGCCCGTGTCTAAATCTAAGGTATGCCTCTCCTAAAAGGAACTAAAACTCTGTCATTCCAAAGGCTCTCTTCTCTTTGACTCCCAGCCGCATAGGGACTGCTGTCTGGAAGTGGTAACTTTAACTTTAACTCTAAGCCTGCTGATGAGGTCTGTCTGTGTGATCTTCGCCAAGCAGATAAGGGTAGGGCGACAGCTCAGAGCACAGCTTGTTTACAGCGGGACAGGAGAAAACAGCCAGACACAAATGCAGGCTGACGGTTTCATGAAGCACAATTGGTTGATCGCAGATTCAATCTGACTGCCCTGAACTGAGCGATGATCCGTACAGTATGCAAAACTCACTTTCTTGCTGGTCTGTGCCCACCAGCCTCGCAGCAGCGTTCACAGAACCCCTGAGCCATGGCTTTGAGTGGAACCAGAACTGAACGTGGCTTTGTTGTACCCAATTCCTTCTGACAACAATCACATTCTTTTAAAAACTTCATAGGTTTTACTTGTCACTGGTTATAAATTGGGGGGGGGGTTGTTGTTGTTGCGGCTGCTGCTGCGGCTGCTGTGGTTGCTACAGTTGTGATACTGCCTGTTTGCGCACAGATTTCATTACCATGTTCTAGCACTGGTTTAAAAAAAGCTTTTTTGTTATTTCAGGAACATTAAGAAACATCAGATGCACCCCAGAAAAGATATTTTAAATGGGATTCCCTTTCTCACTTGCTATTTAAATTGTCCAGGGATTGATTCACTCTTCAAAAGGATTTTTTTTTTTTCAAAAACAGCAATAAAGTCATAATCACATTAGATTTTACACAGTGAGTAGAAAATATGTCATAATGCCTCCTTTAAAATAGGCACTATTAATTTAATGGGGGGATGGAAATCACCATGACAAGTTATGTTCCCTTTTTTCCTTCCAGAAAAAATAAATCATACCATTTGTACATTTAAAACACACACTCTGAGGTAAATTCGTCTAATTTCAGTGACTCAGAAACATGGCTCTTGGCTTATATCCTCCTCCCGGGCATCTCAACTTTTCACAGGGAAAGGCTGATATTTAAAATAGTGGGATCAAAATGGAAAAGATGGCCTACATGGCATTAAGTGAGAGACCTCGACTTGGGTCTTCTTTTCTTATCCTCTCCCCCTCTGCGCCATGAATACATCTACAGGTTACAGAGTAGCACAAGCAAGGTACTGGAGGAAAAAAGAAATGCATCTCACAGCAAGCAGATACTTTCACATTACTCAGGCAATGACCTGTTCCAAAGTATTAACCCCACTCTACCTAAGGGTGGTAACCAATAGGGCCTGGGTTAAGCCCCTTCTCTCTGAGTGGGTGTAGAAGTGGCTGGGAGTTGAATCTAGGTCTCCAAATTCAATCCTCATCCCCCCCCCCAACTTGGCAACTATGCCACCGGAAAGCTGAGGTTTTACTTTTTATCATACAAAGATGTCCTGGTTATGGAAGAGGAAAATCAGGCCAGACGATCAGCTGACCCACATTAGTGCAGTGACAGTGAAATTACTATACATTCATAGCTCAGTATATATAGCTTTAGACAAATGTGAATTCATTAGTCACCCTCATTATGTGCACCTTTCTCCCCCCTCCCCAAAATATGTTTTCAGGTAACACTTCACCTCATGTAGATAGACAAAAGTTATTTCATGGAAATAACACATGGCACAGATTAGGTGCTGCTTAGATTGTACAATATTGTTGCAGCCTTGTTTTTATTTAATCAATATATATTCTTTTCAAAATACCTTAGCAGTAATTATAAATTAGGGGTAGGGGTGGGGACAGGGGGTATTTATACAATCAAATTCAGTGCAGAAGTCTTGTACAGTGGAATACTTCAACTGTCTGGCAGTATGCTCTGTAGCATTGCCTCCTATATGGGAGAGAGAGTATCTCAAGTTACCTCAAGTTACCTTATGTTTTCTAAATGGGCATATCTCAGTCTGGCATTATCATACAGAAGAAATCTGTATGATAAGGTATAAGGTGAATCAATTGAGGATTTACCTTATAAGATGATATAAAGTTCAATTGGTTTAGGTGGGAGGTGCTAGGATGGGCAGTGGCTTCCCAGCAATTCCTTCTAAATGTCCTGAATGTGACTCAGATCCTAGTAGAGTTAGTTCAGTGGAACAGGGCTAATACCAGTGTGGTGGAATTGTTTTGCTTTCTAAGTAAAAAATAAGTTGTATTCCTGAAGACTTTCACGGCCAGGATCTAATGGTTATTGTGGGTTTTTTGGGCTCTTTGGCCGTGTTCTGAAGGTTGTTCTTCCTAACATTTCACCAGTCTCTGTGGCCGGCATCTTCAGAGGACAGGAGTACTCCTGTCCTCTGAAGATGCCAGCCACTGAGACTGGAGAAACATTAGGAAGAACAACCTTCAGAACACGGCCAAAGAGCCCGAAAAACCCACAACAACCAAAAAATAAGTTACTTTTGATGTGAACCCCCCTGAATAGCTTGGGACTAGAGATGGGGACAACTCACCATTTTGGCAAGTTGTCCTGCTTTGTGAGTTGTCAAAAGTTGACGACTCACAAAGCACCATGCTGCCCCCATGAATCAACGAATAACGAATTTATTCATCAATTTGCAGGGGATTATTTTAAAAAACACCCCCTGCTCCTGCCCCCTGCTGCCCCCCGACCGACGTGTCTGTCAGCACTGGCCAAATTCAACCATCACAGCTATTCCCAATATGGAAATTATTTATACACTGGCCCACCATGTCATCATTAAAGATAAAGAGCAAGTGACAAGAATCTGTTAGAAAAAAAGAAGCAGCATTTTATTCTTGAAGGCTTTCACGGCCAGGATCCGATGGTTGTTGTAGGCTTTTTGGGTTGTTTGAGAGGGGGGGTTCCTAACATTTCACCAGTCTCTGTGGCCGGCATCTTCAGAGGACAGGAGTCAAAACTCTATCTGTGCTCTGGTGCAGTGGTTCTTAACCTTTTTGAAAGAAACGCCTCCTTGACCCATTGAGGAAGTCATCATCGCCCCCCTCCCCGCGGTGATGATATCTTTGTTTGTTTGTTTGTTTGTTTGTTTGTTTGTTTGTTTGTTTGTTTGTTTGTTTATTTATTTATTTATTTATTTATTTATTTATTTATTTATTTATTTATTTATTTATTTAAGAAACTTAAATCCAATGACCCCTGAAAACAAAATTAAATTCCAAGAAAATGAAATGCCCCCCAAAAAGTAACATTTAATGATTTAGTTGCAAGTGAATTTTAAGATGCAAAAAGAAATATAAACAAATGCAGGAACTAAAAATTTCAAGACAAAAAGTCTGAAACTAAATTAAAATTGGAGGAAAATATATATTCATGCACACTGTAAAAAGGCTGCAGCCATCTTCACAGGTTTGGCTTGCTCCACCGTCCCCCTACCGCCCCCCCATCTGCTCCAGCACCCCCATGCTGCCCCTTTTTGTTCTACCGCCCCCCTGAAAAATGAAATCGCCCCCTGGGGGGCATTATCGCCCACGTTAAGAACCACTGCTCTGGTGCAGTTTGTGGGATAGTTGAGTATTTATAGCTATCAGCTTTTGTCCTTTTCAGGAGATTGGGTGATTATGGTGATCAGCGTGTTTTTTGTTGTGGGTGTATTGTTGTGATAAGGGCAAGAGCTGATCTATCATTGTGATTGATGGGTGTCATTAGCTGGTCTTTTGTGTGCAGTGCTGGAAGTTGTTGAGTTTTAGACTTCCTTCTTTTTTTGTTGAAGCTCTGCTGGTGTTTGTGAATTTCAATGACTTCCCTATACAGTTTAACATACTGAGTAGCAATTCTCACTCAGAACAAATGTGTGCATTATTCAAGAGTTCATAGCTTTCCCTAAGCAGAAGGAACTGGAGGTGTACACTCCAGACCAGCCCCATCACTAGTTTCCTCATATTGCTGGGATAGGTTTGAAAAAGCACTGTGATCAAGTTGAATGTGATTACAGCACCTTTTCTGTGTGGTGCTGCGCAGGGCCTTCATGTGCTCAGAACCCTGATAGCTTAAGATCTTCCTCATTTTTAGACTTTCCTCCTTCAAGAGATTGGGAGGGCTGAAAGGGACAAGACTCAAGCACGTCTCCTGTCATCTCACTTGTGTAAGGAAATGAAGGCACAAATTGGGCTACGGTTGAATAAAGAGGTATTAAATGTAAGACCATGCCTCTGCGCTTGTATAAGTGAATCTTGCTGTTTTTGCTTTCTCTTACATTTAATTTTGTTAAGGATTTCTGGAAAAAATGAGTTAAGTGAACAAACCCACTAATCATTTGTCCTGATTGTTTGGGCATTGAACTGCCATCTTAGTTAAACAGCGCTGTGGCCACGTACAACACAACAAGACGTATGGATAAAATCTTGTCTCTGTGCTTCTTTTTAGAAAATATTAATAGAGACCACAGAGCCTTGTGGCGCAGTGGTTAAGCCACTGTACTGCAGCCAAAACTGTGCTCATGACCTTGGGTCCAATCCCAGGTAGCCAGCTCAAGGTTGACTCAGCCTTCTATCCTTCCGAGGTGGTAAAATGAGTACCCAGCTTGCTGGGGGGGGGATGTGTAGCCTGCATAATTAACTTGTATACCGCCCAGAGAGTGCTTAAAGCACTATGGGGCGGTATATAAGCAGCATGCTTTGCTTTGCTTTACAGGCTGCTGTAATTCATCTGAGAAGCAAAGTGCTGGAAGAAAGCTAACAACTCTTATCCCAATCTGCTTTTTGTCCTGTGGAAAGAATTTGTGGGAAATTCTCAGCCGGTCATCTTAGATTATCCAGAAATACTGCTCTAAAGCCCCATCAAACCCACAGGAGTTTTCATTTAACTTAATTGCGTGAAAAAATAAGAATATTTTTAGACTGACTTTTCCAGAATTCATGCAAAATGTTATGTCTTTTCCCCATGTAAAACCAAGCATGGACACATCAAGGAAGCACAGAAGGCCTGGCTGATTGATCAGAAAGATGCAGAGAATTCATCTAACATATTTTGTGCAAAGCCCATTCACAGATTGCACAAAAATGTTCTTACATATGCAGAAAATCATGATGAGAATGATAGAAAAAAGTATTTCTGTTCCACAGGGGAAAAATTAGGTCTTCCTTATTTTGGGGCATAAGAGCGAGCAAAAGTAGATTTTACATTCTCAAGTTATGTGACCAGGTAGAGGTATGCCTTTAGAAAAAAAAAAAGGTGGAAAGAGATGACACCTTCTCCCACCAGGATATACCTTCCCCACTACCCTATTGGCTGCTGTTAATGCAGGAGTGGGCAACACGTGGCCCATGAGGACCATGCAAGGGACATGTAGTCCCTCCAGGGGTATTTTTGTAGGCCCATAAGATTGCCCAAGAGCAAACCCCAACCCCATTTTGAAGGGAGAAAAAGTCCATTCTCACTCCTGCAGGCCTTCAGGAGTGGCAGTTTTCAATTTAAGTCCACCAGTATCACCCATCCCCCCCCATACAAAGATAAAAGCCAGAATTGACTTTTTTTTTTTAAAGGCAGTTTCCAGTCAGTTATAGGTATGGTGTGGCCCATGATGGAATCTGGGGGTGAAAATGTGGCTCTCCCAAGCCTACTGAAATTGCCACCCCTTTGTTAAAGCTTAAAAACAAATACCACTCCATGGTCTTCCTGCATCCCAGCTCAAAAATTTACCAGCTGTGCTGACTAGATGGTCCTATGTGATTCAGATAGGCAGGATATAAATTAAATAAATAAATAAATAAATAGGTGATGGTGGAAGTTCACATCCGAGACATTTAGAGGCCAACAGATGAAGTCAAGACTGACACATAGTTTTGTCCTTAACAGTTGCTGCACATTTCAAACAATTCCCTGCATTAGAAGCACATCAAATGCCAAGGACATGTAAAAGTCTCATGTTGTAAATCTACACTACAATGCAGTATGATGTGTTAAACATTAAAAATGCGAATCAAGTACCACTATTAGTTAATTGTATTTGAATTGGTTCATTATGACGGATCATAGCTGTGAAATGCAACAAAGCAGAATCTTTAATTTATATAAAAATTAACAGTATTCTGACTTCTTTCATTTTTTTAAAAAAAGATGAGATTTGAAGCTATGTAAACAAAATTTGGCAACTTCAAGTTATTTAAAATTCTAAATACCATGACACTGATGAGACCCTGAAAGCATTTCAGAACATCAAGCTATTTTTTAGACGATTAAAAGGACAGTCATTTGTTTAAAATTCTCTGAAGCAATCTCTCTCTCTCTCTCTCTCTCTCTCTCTCTGAATTAAAAATAAGCAATCAATAAAGAATATGGATAAGTATTAACCTGCCATTTTAATAATTGCTGTTGCTTATACTTATAATATACTTGGATTATAATTTAAGGATTCTGACAGATTTATTGTTTCTATGGAATACATATTTTTCATGTTTGCATTTCTCAGCCCACCTCCCATTGCAAGGGGAACATGCAAAATTAGAAATATATTTTTTATTTTTTAAAAAAATTAATGGATGTTTCTATGATAGTAGGCAGCATTAAATGTCATTTGTTATAGTCTAGGCTTTGTAAACAAGCAGCACGCTGACCTGTATGTGAGCTTTAATATTGTATAATCAACAGTCTTTCATTGAATTTAGGTCACAAACAACACACCCTTAATTTGGGATAGACCCACTAGGCTAACACTTCAGGGAGGATTTTTTTTTTTTTAGTTGTTTCCTGGATCACACAAAATCGAATAAGGGTTGGGACTGGAAGGGAAGAGTGAGTAAGATATGAGGTATGGGGTTATGGTGCCTTGATTTTGCCTGTTCCCATTGCTCTTTTCACTGGATGGTCACACTAAGGAATAGGCAAGCAACCTGCAAATTGATACAGGGGAGAGGGATTGACAGGAGGCCCTTTGTACAGGCATGGACCTTGGTAACTGCCTTACTATGCTAGACTTTGATGTAGGTGTGTACCATGTAGATTCTCAAGATGCTACCGTCTACTAATGTATAACCCATTCAACCCCCAAGTAGAACAAGATCAACTAAAACTTTATTGGGTCTTCTCTCTTTCTTCATATAAGAGTTCCCGGTAAACCAAAGAGCTCAGTTTCTCTGAGTTTTTACTTAATATCTCTCTTTGTCTGTTCAAATTTGTGTTTAAGTTGCCCTACCCAAAAAATTGAAATGAGGTGAGGGCCGTGTAAAAATCACAGCGAGTCTTATTAGTCCAAAACTTAAAAATCACAGTAATGTTCTTTATTAAGAGCAACTGTCACTTCACAAACTAGTGTTCAGTCTTTCAAGGTAATGGTGATATGGATGGCATTGTAGCCCTCTTCAGGTATTATTCAACCTGTTTTATCAACCATGTAACTTGGGGACACCTGATCCCACCCCTTCTATTGTCTCGTTCTTCAGGTGGAAAGCAATGAGTCTGCAGAAGAGGAATTCCTGTTTATGTGTAGGCTTTCTGTGGAAACAAGAACGTTGGAACACTGGGGTTGTTGCTCACATGGAAAGCTTTCACACAATCAGGAACCTCTCTTCTGCAGTTGCACTGCTTTCCCTGTAAAAGGTGCAGTGTAGGGGGAGGGGAAGGCATCCCACTGCTCAGATCTTGGATAAAGGGATGAAAACAATACCAGAACAGAGCTGAGGTTAATAGAACTGTCATAAACTGAAACAAATTTCTAATTGACAAATAGGAGGCAAGGGCTCTGTTGACCTCATCAAGTATGGTCTTGATTGTATGTGTGTTCTTCTTTGTCTTCCTCATTTTCATTTCCCCCCCCTTTCTTCTCTGCTGTGTGAATGCTCAGTGCACTGGAATCTATGGAAAGGCATCTAAGAAAAGAAAATCGCAGTTCTGTCTTCCTATCTACCTTGCTGGTTTGAGCCTGGCAAAACTTTAGATGCAGCAGTTTTTCCATTGTGAGGTCTCCCTCTCAGTGCTTCCCAGCTGTAGGATTGTTTTGCACATGTGTTCAAGTGCTTTGTGTTCATTTTCTCAATGATCATGTTGGTAGCATTCTATCCATATTTCAGCTAGAGGTTTGAGGCTGAAAAGGGTTGTGTGCCTAAAACATAATGATTACTATTTTTTAAGTGGCTCTCACCTTTATGGTACTCAGAGGCTAAATCATGAGAGATGTCTGCACGAAATGGCACGTGTCTTGCTCTTTGCAATGACAATATTGTCCTTGCCTTTGAAATTTTCACCTGGAACAAAGAGTAGTGTACTTTTAGCATTTAATGAAATTAAAGTGGAGATAGTTGTTAGGTAGAGCTTTGGGAAATTCCTTTTTTTTTTTTTTTGGCCTTAATCTCAGAATCCTCCTACAGTACTATCATAGCCAGAACCCCACTGGCCATGATGATTGGGGCATTCTAGGACCCATTATCAAAACAAGGCTATATTCCAAGGTGTTTCTCAAGTACCTGTGTAATTGTTTATAAGTCGCCTTGATGTCTTATACAAAGCTAAGCTATAAATACTGAAAAATGAAACAAAACAACCCCCTCTTCATTCTCCATAGTTTTTCCCCAAGCCACTTATCCTCCACTTAGTCTCTGATATTGGAGATGAGCTCAGACATTGGGGGGCTGTGACAGTGATGTTGGGAGACAGTCTGCATGGAAGGAAGCAGCCTAAGGCAGGGGGAGGATTTAACTATTCACACCTGTAAACCTGAATGCTCTCAAAATACAGGAGCACACCCTGCTTTGAAACTGTCAGAGCAGGAGATTCAGATTTCATCAATAGGATCTTCCACTTTCACATGTAATGTGAGCTTTTGTGAGAAAATGGCTGAGATCCCGATGCTTAGCATAAATTACACTAGAGTAAGCCCAGGTGATCAATAGAAATTATGGACAAGCTAACTCTGCAAATCCCCACTGATTCAATGGGCGTACACTGGTGAGACCTACTAAGACTAAGAAACAGGATTTCAGCCAATGTCTTTCGGTCTCCTGTGATACTCTTCTAATTGTCGTTCTGATTTTTCACCGTTTGATCAAAATACCCCACAGTATTTCCTATTTTGCTCACTTACATAAGAACCATTATGATGCAAACGACCTGTTCCTTGGTATTACTAACTATGTTTTTGAGGTAACTGGACCCTAAAGAAAAGAAAAGAAATAAAGTACATTTACCAATATAAATAAACTCATTTTTGACTAAACTTTATGCACAACCAGTTCCTATAGGGTCTCAACATCATGCTGAATCCAAGGGCAAATGTTCCTTTCATGGCAGTTTTCTGTATTAATTATAATAGATTTATTTTTAAAAGGAAGTATTTTAATGTGACCTTCATTTGGCATTTGTCTTAACTTTTCTTCTACTGTTTTTATTTAATTTTTCCACTTCTGTTGTTCAATTAGTGTTGGACCCCTTTAGCGGAGATGTAAATTAAATGACATTTCAATGCCATCCCATGTTTAAAATACTGTGTTCGTTGTGGATCATAAAGGGTGATCTTCGTTCTTAAGCTAATTTATTCATTTAACAATTTCCCTCCAGAAGTTCCAGCAGAAGGCTCTGAAACAAACTAAGCAGAAGAAATCCAAGTCGGCTGAATTTCTGATGGGTGAGCCTTGCTTGATGAGTTATTGCTCATAATTTGTGTAAGGATTAATTAACTAATTACAGACAAATGGCTTTGGGCGAAATTTTGCTCTTGCTTGTCAGGGTGCAATTTATAATTATTTTAATCATTTATCCCCCCCCCTCCATTTTTTAAAAAATAAAGAGTTAATTTTAACCTAATTCTGTTTGATGCTGTTTGATGCTGATAATACTCAAGTCTTTCATATATATATATATATATGAAAATTCTACCCAATATATATAATATTAGATGGAATTTTCTGCTTCTCACTGTCTTGGGTACTCTTGTGACCTTGTTGCTTTTTTTTTTCCTGTAGGAGAAGACGAGATAGTTGCAACAGAAGGCATTGCAAATCCAGCTTTTAACATCAGCAGTGCAGGTCTTTCAGCATATCAGACTTCAGAGGAGGATGTTATTAGACGTGACAAGCTGGGTAGCACCCTTGCAGCTCACCAACAAAAACTCAGGCTGCAAGCCCGAGCTAAGCCAAGAGGTGAGGCTTCACTCTTGATCACCATCATCTTGACTGACAGTGGTTATGTTCTTGATCTAACCTGTGCATTCCGTGGTGTTTACCAGACATTCCAACCTGACAGCTTCCAGTAGACTTTCTTAGGAACCTGGAATGTTAAGACTAGAAAGGACAAAATTATGGCTGAAAACACCTGACACACATACATCTGAAGAGCTTTCCTTCTCTTTTATCTTCATATTCTGTAATTACTATGGGAATGCATTTTATTCGGTGCTTTGAGAAAGGTGTCCTCTTCTGTATTAGACTAACAGCTGGCAGTGCAAAAACCAAAAGAAAGTGGAATTCTATATGGAAGAACTTGCCATCACTCACCTTTGTTAACCTAAGAGAAGAAATGACTTGTTTTCTTTTAATATTGGGAAATAATGGCGGTTATAGGGAAAAAAGCTTACCCACCTCATCAACTTTCCTAAGCACTCCTTGTTTCATACTTCTGCATTTATCTGTCAGTTCAGAGGTTTCCTAGACATTTCTTTGGAAGGTTAATTTTGAACTACAATTCCCATAATTCCCCCCAAACAGTGATGTCCCTGTCCAGCTTTTCAAACAGCTTTTTGTTCAGGTGACAGTGATGGGCGATTTACATGTGTTATTTCGGAGATTATCAATTTCTTATAGGTTTCTCTGGAAGCAATTCTCCTTTTTAAAAACCTAGCTTCTTCATTTGTTTTGTTCTGTTTGGTGAATGTGGGTAACCAAGGAGGATACGGGGGACAAACAGATGAAGGTGTACATGATTGCCACCTATCCCAATTTTTATAGTGACTGGCGGTGCTTCCCCAGGATTCCAAAGACAGTTATTTCCAAGCCCTGCTTAGAAATATGAGGGACCGAAGCTAAAACATTTTATATGCCCAGCATGTGCTCTAAATAGAGCATCTCAAAATCCACTGGTTGCCTTTTTTTTCAGAGAAAATTGCAGGGAAAACAAACCACTGAATTGCTACAGAGACAGGGAAATTTTCCAATTTTTTTCAGGAAATGGGTGGGTCACCTTTAGTAGTAGTAGTTGTACAATTAATATTCTTTCCCTAAGTGGCAATTATGTTGGTAGCTAAGCTGCCATCTTCTGTCTCCCAGAATGCCCTGGACTTCACATCATTCTGGAGAAGTGTGGGCAAGAAATGGTGCTAAAAGTGCATTTATGATCACATACACATGCGTGCACTGAGGGGCTATATAGAGAAAAATCTGCAAAGTTTTTTCTTTTTTCTAGGTGAGTGAAAGAAAAATCATTCCAATTTTTTAAGAAAAAATATATTTGGGGAAATTAAAGCACAATACTAGCTGTTTAGTTAATCCTTTCATCTTAGACAACGTGGTATGGCTAGAAATCTCATCCTTGCACCTTCAAGACACCAGGAATGTTTTTACCCAGAATGCCTTGCTTTTGTTTCCACTCAGGGACTGTTTGAGACATTTCTTGCACAGCATTTAGCCAAAATATTATAGGGAAAGTCCTTAGGCACCAAACAGTAAACTAAACAAAAACAAATTGATCCAATTTAATAGGCTGCCCCCACTGCCAGCAAAAACGATAGACTGTAAAATTCTGCAGTGTCTTTGCCATCTTCTCTTCCCTCACGTCAGTACAGTATTTTCTTATGACGATTCCTTGCCCTTAAGGATTTTTCAGAGGTTGTTATTTCCACCCTTTCTTTTCTTAGGTATTTAAATGTTGATGGTCCAACTGCTTATAAAATGAGCATTAGCTAATCATGTTTGCTAACAAGCTCCCAACACCAGCAAGTGTATTTTCTCCTGCATCTAACCTGCAGCATTTTCCCAGAAGAGCCAGCAGGTCTTTCCCTGGCACAATGCCCTCTGCTGCCTGCAGGAAAAAGCATTGCAAGGATACTGCATGAGGAGCATTAACTGCACAAACAGCAGCGGATGCAGTCAGTGTTCCAAAGAGGGGAAGGAGAGGGCAGCAGAAGCGTGGGTCAGACAGACATTTTCATACAATCCACACACAGAGGAATTGACTCCGTCAATTGACTTCAGGAACGTTACCTGTGTCCTATCAGCACTGGCATGTTTAAGACAGATTAAAATGCCCAGGTGTGCATTTAGCAGTTATCCTCGAGATAGGACCATATCCAAATGCACTCGGAGAATTGCCTGTCTGAAAGCACATCAAAATTTTCTTGCCTATAGATATTTATCAGGCCAGGTGAAAAACATGAGGTACAGAGCCTTCTCTCCAATATGTGAGCTGCTTCTTAGCAGTGAGAAATTCTGAGGGCAGATAGGTGTGCCACAAAGTGATTTTCCCTGTTGCATTTTATACATTACCTCTGATTAGAAAATATATCTCTGAGTATTTGACTTAATACCGAGGACCTGTTCATACATTACTGCTGCTCTTCTCTGTGGGTCAGTTCAATATAGCTAGGTACAGTCTGTGGAGAAGTATTTTCCACCTACAACCAACAGCCAATGAAATAGAATGTGATGATTGATATAATATATATTGATCGTCACAATCTCTCTCCCTTTCCCTCTCCCCCCTCTCTCCATCCCATCATATAGATGTGAAAGAAGCAACTGGGGTGGGCAATTGTGACCTTCTAAAAGTTTTTCATTCTGTATCTCCCATTCATAATCAGTAATGTGGTACTATCAGAATTGCAAAAATGAGTGGAGAGACATCTTTGCCCACAATTGGTATAAATACTCTAATGGAAACTTCAGCCTAGTCTCTGTTGCAGAGTTTTGAAGGCTGGTTAAATCCCTTAGGCTATGCAGCAGAAGTGCAGAGATTCTCAGAATAGCTTCATGTTCCCCAGAGCAGTCCACCCCTTTTTCTCATCAACTGACACTTATAGTCTCACTTATTCACTCTGAGACTTAGAAGGAGAAAGAATAAAAGGTTTCATTACTTACAATCAAACAGATCAAACAGTGAAGTTATACACATGACTGCTTTTCAGCAAAAGTCTTCAAAAGACTCTAGAGAGGAAAAAAGCACTGAGCAGAGAGACAGGGCTCTATTTCAGTTCAGAGGCAAGAGAGAACAATTGGTTAGTCCTGGATAGATTTACAGTGTATTTGATGAAGTTGCTGGGGAGGAAATTGGAATTGAAGTCCAACAAAATTTGGAGCCACAGCATAACATGGTGAGGGGTGAAGGGTCTGGATGCATCAGAGAAGCTGAGAGCAAGAACAGTAAAATATTTACAACCCATTCACACATTTATATAACTAGGGAATTGCTTTTGGTAGCTGATTAAATTTATTAACTTCTACTGTATTTAAGCCTCCCCTTCATGGACTGCTGCCTTGTCGTGGCGAAGGGGCTTGAGTAATTTAGAGAAGCTATGGTCTATGCCGTGCAGGGACACCCAAGATGGACAGCTCATAGTGGAGAGTTCTGACTAAGCACAATCCACCTGGAGCAGAAACTGGCAAGCCACACCAGTATCTTTGCCAAGAAAACTCCATGGACAGAAACAAAAGGCTAAAAGATATGATGCTGGAAGATGAGCCCCTTAGGTCGGAAGGCGCCCAATATGCTACTGAGGAAGAGCGGAGGACAAGGACAAGTAGCTCCAGAGCTAATGAAGCCGAAAGGATGCTCAGCTGCAGACACACCTGGAAGTGAAATGAAAGTCTGATGCTGCAAAGAAAAATACTGCATAGGAACGTGGAATGTAAGATCTATGAAGCTGGATGTGGTCAAACAGGAGATGGCAAGCATAAACATTGACATCCTGGGCATCAATGAACTAAAATGGACGGGAATGGGTGAAATCAATTCAGACAATTATCATATCTACTATCGGGGGCAAGAAGCCCGTGGAAAGAATGGGCAAGATATCTACTATTGTGGGCAAGAAGCCCTCATAGTCAACAAAAGAGCGGGAAAAGCTGTAATGGGATATAATCTCAAAAATGATAGAATGATTTCAATACAAATTCAAAGCAGACCTTTCAAAAACACAGTAATCCAAGTTTATGCACCAACTACCAATGCTGAAGAGGCTGAAATTGACCAATTCTATGAAGACTTACATCTTCTAGAACTGACACCAAAGAAAGATGTTCTTCTCATTAAGAAATGCAAGAAAGCAAAGTGGCTGTCCAACAAGGCCTTACAAATAGCAGAGAAGAGAAGGGAGACAAAATGCAATTTTGAAGGAAATCAATCCTAAGTGCTCACTGGAAGGACAGACCCTGAAGGTGAGGCTCCAATACTTTGGCCATCTGATGAGAAGAGAATACTCCCTGAAAAAGACCCTGATGTTAGGAAAGTGTGAAGGAAAGAGGAGAAAGGGACTACAGAAGATGAGATGGTTGGACAGTGTCATCAAAGCGGCTAACATGAATTTGACCCAACTCCGGAGGCAGTGGAAGACAGGAGGGCCTGGTGTGCTCTAGTCCATGAGGTCACAAAGAATCAGACACAACTTAATGACTGAACAAGAACAAAATTTAAACATTTTAGGAAACAACTGAGTAAATTGACTTTGGCTTTATAGACTGAGCCCTTCTAGATTCTTTGTTCATTCTTAAAAGAAAATGGCATTAGCAATAGATACATGACTCAGAGCCTGTGACTGCTGAGAAACCTGTGACTGTGTCTGATCTAGAAGCTTTGCCCTCTCAAGACAAGTTAAAGCACCAACCATCTATGAATTCTGGGTGAATGCAGGCAAAAGATGTATTTAAAGAAATGTCATTGTCTACTATCAGAGTACCTGTAAATGTAGAATAGTGCAAGAAGAATGGAAGTCTTTCTTGAGAGAAGACACAAGACCTTTACAAGGATGAAAATGCAGTTTCTACTTACATATAACATCCTATTTTGTTCTGTTGTCCATTGCATTCCACCATGGTTAGAGAAACACTTTGGAATTATGGATTAGAAAGCAAATGCTGAATATGATTGTTCTCCACCTGCACAAAAGCTAGCATGGGAAACGTGTCCTTGTGAGGGGACTTCCTTATAAATATCTGGAACAGGTTAAAGAATGGTGTACACAGGGGACACAGCATCCCTGTGTGTGCACTGATCATTTGCATACATTATTTTCTCTGTGTGTATTCATGACACCAGGCACAGGAATCCAGTACTAGGATACGTGCTTGCACATACTCTTCTGCATGTTTTTTTTTGAAAGCATAAATCCCATTTCATAAAGTGATACAGAGATGACTTCCACCCAGGAAGCTGATATGCTTATTTAGAAAAATAAACAAGGATGGCAACACTTGCCAAATAAGTTACATTGCCTATGTTTCATGTTCTTCTATTTCCCACTATGAGCCTAAAAACATGTTTCAGGGCAACGTGATTGATACAGGATGAACGTAAGGCCAATATATCAAAATATGTTTTGTGTATATGCAAGTATTTTTTGGTAGTGTACCATTTATAGCTCTGAAGGACCTGTATATCGATATGCATTGCCATTTTCTCCTTTAATACCCAAGTGAATTATTCTGCCAACATCTGAAAGAAACCGTGTTCTCACAATGCTTTGTGCTAGAGGAAAACAATTACGCTGAATAAGGTAGACTAGCTCTGTTATTGCGGTACATAAGACTTTGATTACATACTGCCAAGATTCATACCAGCCTAGTAGTTGTTGACAGATAAAGTAACAAAAATGAAACTCATTTATTTTTTCTTTATTGAGACCTCAAGGTAAAGCAGGTCTTGTACTTACCGCATGGAAAAAAAACAGAGCCTGACAGTCAAAGCGCGCTGGTCCAAAAATCTAAATTAAACCTAGTTTCATATCAAAGTTTCATTTAGTGTTGAGAAAGGAGCTGCTGCTTGGATTACTCTTTTTTTAAAGCCAAAAGAAATATACTGTGGACTGCTGAATTGTGTCTTGGATATGTTATCCCTGTCATATGTTTGATTTTTGTATGGTTTTTTTTTCATTTTCCTCTTAAAAGTGTACGTATAGCTATAACACATTCTCTTTTTAACCCACTCCCTTACTTTTAAATCCACATCTGTATCTATTTCTCAACTTATCATACATCTGAAGTTGTTTATTCCAGGCTTACAGAGCAACTTGAACAAAACCATTTATTCTCTTGCTTGTAGCTTAGAATCGTAGCAAATTTCTGCTTCAAATAATATATGAGACAGGTGACAAAATGTGACTCAGTGGCTGAAATCCTGTTTCTTCATGTATAAAGTTGCAGTAGAGCAAGCCCATTGAATCAGTGGGAAATTGGTGGGTCTGTTCCCATGGATTCTGATGTGTCTCTTCCAGTTGCTACTCATTTTTAGCTTAGCAAATAGCAATTAGAGTAGGTCCATTTGAATCAATGACACCTATGGAGGAATTGACCCTCCAACTCCCCACTGATTCAGTGGGCTTGCTCTAAGACAGAATACAGTACTTTGAAGAGATTTTGGCACCACAGTCCTTTGCATTCCATCATCAGCACAGAGGATCCTTCAGCAGATGTTGTGGCTGACAATTGAGTCAGTATGGTGTAGCACTAGACTGTTGAACTGGAACTTGTATGATTCAGGTTCAAGTCCTCTTGGGCTAGTTAGAGTCACTGAACTGAGAATTACATCAGGGTCTTTGGGTCTATCTCTCTCTCTTCCTCAGTCTGGCTGACCTCATAGGGTTGTTGCAAGAAGACTCATGTACCTTGCTGTCTTCTCACAAGGGGAAAAGAAGCATGTTAAGGTAGAGGAAAGCAAACAAATATATGTTGCATCAACCTCATGACAACATCTAGGAGTGCATTTTTAGTCAAAATATATTGGGCACTGGATATTCCATGTTTTCCAGACCAACAGATTTATTGTGGTAAGAAAAAAGATGGCAGGAAATCATTGGATGGTTACAAACAGAAGATAAAGTTATCTGGACATTTCCTAAAATTCCACATTTGGTGCAAGATGATTGTCTAATGAAAACCCCTTTTGAAAACATCCTGGGTGTCCATCCGTGAACTAATGGGGACTTCCATGTTAGTGAGCAAACAGACCCACCAGGGAGTGAGGGATTGTATGCATCTAATCCTCTGGGTGCAGTTCTCGTGGGGTACAAGGAGGCAATTACAGGAAAATGATAAAAAAAAAACAGCAACCAGTTTAGCCCATAAAGACAAGATTGTGCAGCCGCTGATGTATTTCCTTTTTTGTTTTATAAATTTCATTAGTTCCTGGAGCACTGCATGCAGCCAGCAATTGAAATTGAAAGTGCTAAATGAGTACTTTTATTTCATCAAAATCATTGTGCGGATGCTGAGCCCAAGTTAATACAATTGCTGTTCAGATTAATGAGGCAGCGTTTGCAGCATCTCCTCTGTAATTAAACACTTCCATGGTTGACAATAGTCTTAAAGATGCACCAGATGTTGAAAGCTCCGTGGTGAAACTTGAAACTGTTAAAATCAAAGGAGTCACCTGTGAAATACAATCTCCTTAAAAGTCACTTTCAGAGCCCTTTTCAATAATAATTTTGGTTTTAGGATTAGGTTTTGGTGGAGGAGGGTTTTTTTTAAAGTCAACCTATCATCTGCATTTGAGAATTTTCTCATTAGATTCTGAGCAAAAGTAACATAAACTGAACTTGTTTCCAAAATTACCTTTTCTGACCTTTCCCTAGATGATAATTATGAAATCAGTCAGCTTAGAAGACTTGTTTAAAAAAATCTTATAAAGTAGTAGCAGAAATGCCCCTCTTGCATGCTGGTGTTGAATTTCAAAATTAACATTTTGGTTCATGTGCTTCTAATAATCACTGACCCTTACTTCATGTACTTTCGACAGGAAATGAATGCTGCAGAAATTACTTTGACCCTCTGATGGATGAGGAAATAAACCCAAGGCAGTGTGGGATGGAGGTCAGCAAAGAAGGTGAGGCAGAATTAAGTATGTAATTTTTGTGTCAGAATATTCTTTCCCATTCATGGAAATGAGGTGACAAAGATCACAAATTCAGTTCCATTTAAATATCCAGCTTACAATTTAAATTGTAAGTCTTAGCTGTTCTAAACGTGATGGGAAGCATTGGTAGTCTTTGATGAAGGACAGTGTGTTAGCAGATAGATACAAGCGGCTTAGAGTTACATTTTGGTTTCGCCTTCTGCTTACAGGTTGCATTATTCTAAGTTTCTCGAGTATAGTTAAAATGCGGGAAATTGCCCACCTAAGCATGCTAGTTAATTTAAAGTGTTTAAAGTCAAATCTAGCATAGCAAATTGCATAATTTTAGCAGGCCTGGCTTTGAATAAAGCTGCCGTGGAATGAAGTGTATTTTGACAGAGTGGGCTCTGAACTGCATTTTTTACTGAGAAAAAGAATTTCCCCAGAGTGTATGTGCTATGATAGAAGGGACACAGAAGAGTCTTCTTTTTTCCTTATTAGGCCTCCTCTTACAGCTCCCCTCAAGAACATGGACTCAGTTTAGGCGTACTTTTTAAAAATATTGCTTTTTTAAAAAATGAAAAGAGAAGACAGAGAGCCATAAATACACACACATGTAAAGAAGGCCAAATGCCTGGTCACAGTGATTGATAATGCTCTATGAGAAAACTGAGCAAGAAATCTCCACCTTCCTAATCTCACCCTTACTTTTCAGACACAGTCACAGCTCATTTTTAAAAATGAAAAAAGAAGTTGTAATGCTAGTACATTTTAGTTTCCACTGAGGGAATGCCATCCAAATTCTTTTTGTTTTTAAAGGCAGCCATGTTGGGGAGAAAGGGAAATCCATAGCTGGACATTATCTTTATTTTGGCTTGTTTTGTAGCAGTAGACAAGAAGAAATCCACATTTCCTTGCCCCACCGCCCAGCTAACTTGTTTTCCTATCATTTTGTAGTGCTTCATTGGTTATTTACAAATCTGTCATCTCCAGTGCTGATAAATCAGACACATGTAATACATGCTATTTGACATGGAAAAGGAAGATGCGGGGGGAAGGGATCAAGGCCAGGACTTGGCAACGAGTATGCACAGTCACTTAGGTCAGTTTTGCTGCTATGAATAATCTCTGTGCTATACTTCCTATCTATTCCCATCTGTTATTTAGCTGATACAGTAATTACACTGCCCATTAGTGATGGTCACGAACCTGAAAAATGGTGGTTCGTGAAGGTTCATGGCTTATAGTTAGCCATGACCCACCATAAACCAACTGGGAAACTGAAACAGTTTGCAGTTTGGTTTTCAGTTCATGCCTAGTGGGGAGGTTTTTTTTTTTCATTCTGATCAGCTGTCCAGTGGGGACATGAGCAGAAACAGCAGGCCTGGCTCCTGGAAAGCAAGACAGACCTCTGTCTCTGAAGGTGGTGGTGGAGGAGGAGGAGGTGGCAGCAGGAAGTGGGTGGCTGGGTATCTGTTTAGGTGAAGCAGCAGCGTAACTTTCAGAAGCAAATTTTCACAAGTTACGAAGTCAGAGCAGGCATTTCGTGCCACACCCTAAGTCCTGTGGTTGATGTGTGACAGGAAATATCTATGCCAGCTCTTAACTGGCAGCAATTTGCTGCTAAAAGTCTCATAGCTGGTATTACGCTAGTGTGGGTATGTACTGGAATTCCAGATAGTATAGTTATGTACCAGCACTGAGTCACTCTGGATGCAGTGAGTGACTGGACGTGGGTGACCAAACTGAGGTTCAATCCAGACAAGAGACAAGTTCTATTGGAGAAAATCCAGAGGAGAAAAACCAGTCTGGAACTGGGACTGCAACCTGTTCTGGATGAAGTCACAGTCCCTCTGCAGATCTAGCATTGCAGTTTGGAGGACTGCTGGAAGGCTAACCGGCTGGTGTGCCTAGGAGTCTTGGGCTAGTTAGAGTCAGTGTGACAGGTGCATTCTTTTCAAGGGAAAGTGAAATTGGCCACAGTGATCCATGTCTCACATACTGCTGAATTCTCCTCCTCTAATGTGCTCTACACATGCTTGTCACTGAAGACAGTTTATAAGCTACAGCTAGTGTTGAATATGGAAGCCAGAATGTTGTCTGCCATACACTTTAGAAAATACACATTGCTAGTGTTAAACCAACTGCAGGGTTTCCAGTTTATTCTGAAGTCCATTCAAGGTTTGTTACTGTCTGTCACAGAGAAGCACAGGATATACTGGCATTTTTGTCAACACTGTACTTTTCAAACCAGCCTCTTTTAGAATTGCTTCTCTTTGCCTGTCTCCTAAGAAAATGTAACAATCCTTTCAGAAAATGTTTTTAAGAAGTAATCTCATGCTGGAGCATCTCTTCTGGAGCTCTCTCTCTCTCTCTCTCTCTCTCTCTCTGTGTGTGTGTTTCCATGCTATTGATTACAAATTGAAATATTCAGATTAGGAAGCTGTAGAAATGAAAAATGGAAAGTGCTATAGTGCTACAGTCCACTCTCTGAGACAAAAAGGAGCACTAAAAACTGCTGGGATATAAAAGGCAGTGGAATTTCAATTTTTGTCTCTGTTGTATCACTTTAAAAAACTCAAGAAAAGTCTGATGTCATGTCATTATAAGGGAAAAATTACCAATTACCTCAGTGCTAAACCCAATATGTTTGGGGAACAAATGCTCCATCTGGATGTCTTAACTAACTATCACTAGGAAAGGAATTAAGTATACTGTAGGTTGTTTCATGAACTCATCCCATCTTCTGTTAGCCAGCTGCTACAGAGCACTTTCCAGGGGAAACCTGATTTATGTGGCTAATGCAATTGTGTCCAAAATGCAATCTTCATCAAATGTGGAGGGGTTGGGGAGGAGGGTCAGCTGAAGGCTTGCTGCAAACTTGGCATCTCAGACTCATGTAGGGGCTGTTCTACCACTCCTGGAAGTCTTGAGTTGCACAAACCACAAAATGGTTCATTTCATTGGAAAATCCATGAAAGTTTGTGGATAGTGATGAACCATGACCCATCATAAATGACTAGTTTTCAGGTTCATGCCAATTTCTATTCATTACTGAAACTTTTGTGAATTTCCAAGATTGGGAAAGTGCTGGTTCAACACAAGACCACCACTGTATGAGCTCTTGATATCTGAAAGTAACAAACAGTACTTCAGTAGTCACAATAAAAAGGCACCCTTGGCTCTGCCTTTCTACACACACACACACACACACACACACACACACACACACACAGAGAGAGAGAGAGAGAGAGAGAGAGAGAGAGAGAGAGAGAGAGAGAGAGAGAGAGATTACATAATCCAGCAATATTATCACTCAAATATTCTCATCTCATCGAGCCCAGTGCTGTGAAATAGGAGGCTGAACAATGTAAGATTAATATTAAACATCCCCTTGGGTAGCTATATGGAACAGAGAGAAGCCCTTAGAAAAGTCCATCCAATTTTCTCCTTTTGTTTGACTTAATATATTAGGCCTTCCTGTGTCTTGGGGAGCTGTGTTTAAGTGCCTGTCTTCTTAAATTTCTCTTCCCATGTCTCTGGAATAGCTGTCAGTTGAAAGCTATGCAGAAGTCCAATTTACTAAAGGTATGTCAGCCACAGCAGCCAGCCTCAGGATGGTCGAGATTTACAGAATCACAACATAACACAGAACTTTCTCTACTCTAAACATAATTACGTTGATCAATCTGCGGGACCCTAGATTGGGAGATGTGCATAAGACATGTCAGAAGACACACTTTTATACAGTATTTGAAAAGCCCAATATATGATACAGTTTTCTTCTTCCTTCTCCTCTTTCTCATCTCCTCTTCCTTTTTCCTTCTTCTCTCTCTCATTTTGAAATATACTGATGGGAATAACATCTGACTCTTATTACACCTTAAAGACGTATCATACCTTAAAGTTTCAACTGGCATAAGCTTTTGCGGATGGTTGCCCATTTCCATAGATGCATGGAAAGCTTCCGTAGAACAGACATGTATATAAACCCCATGGAGCAGTGCGGTCAAATGGGGGGAGGTCAAATGAAAATGAAACAGCTATAAGGATCACAGACAGAGATCTTAATGGTGGGGGGTAAGAAGTTTTTCAAAGGTTGTTTGTGACCTTTTGATACATCCAACCATAGAGAAGCAGATTAACATTTGGAAGCTAGTGAAAATCTTTGTCTATAATGGAAGAGTATGGCCCATAGTCTCTAGGTTAATTAAAAGAGAACAAACGGAATAGGAGTGCAGAAATTACAAGAAAATTGCCCAGACACTAGGGTAGTAAAACAAAATATACCCACATGGATGACCCAGTTAATATACGTAATGAAATGAAAAAGCACTGTTCCTGTTCAAGCCAAAGGAGGCACTCTTGTTCAGTTTAAAGTTCTTTTTTTCTAGGCGTAACCACCTTGAAATCAGAGATGGAGTGTCAAGGGACACTGAAATGTTTCCCTGAGTACTGCTGTTACTACGCCAGTTCTACGTATGTTCATTTATTCTTCTGCACAGAAATCAGCCTGTTTTGAGCAGGTATAAGAACCCTTGATGTTGGTGGCAGCAAATCAACAGAGCTCATTTTTTGTACTTTCTATAATACAGTCTTGAAAATATTCCTCCCCAGCAGCAACAGACTCAACACAACATGTTGTCAGAGAAACCAAACCCTGTGGGGAAGAACTGAGGCCAGTTGCCAGTTCTTTCCCCTTGCCTTCATCCAGAACATCAGTAAAGGACCTAATAATATAATCCACGGCATAAATAAATAACACTTCTTAGTTTGCAAGGTGCTGTATGAGTATTTGTTGTAGCTGTTGTTCTCTGCACTCTACTAATACAATTAGTAAGTTAGTTAGGTGTGTTCCATCAGATTGGAACCAACCTGTAGAGACCCTCATAGGGCTTTCATACTCATTGTTGTGTGGTGGATGGAGTGATGGAATAGGACTCAAGAGAAGCATGTTTGAATCCCTGCTCAGCCATGGAAACTCACTGGTGTGTGTGTGGAATGGCTTTAAATGCCCCACTTACCTTCAAAGTCCTGTTAGAGTCTCCATAAGTTGGTGCCAACTTGATGGCACATAACAACAGGGCTTTTCAACTGAGTGAGATATTTAAGGAGTGGTTTTGCCAGTTCTGACGGGATGTGGTGGTGCTGTGGGCTAACCCACAGAAGCCTCTGTGCTGCAGGGTCAGAAGACCAGCAGTCATAAGACCGAATCCACGTGACGGAGTGCACTTCCGTCGCTTTGTCCCAGCTCCTTGCCAACCTAGCAGTTTGAAAGCATGTAAATGCGAGTAGATAAATAGGTACCACCTCGGTGAGAAGGTAAAACAGCATTTCCTAGTCACACTGGCCACATGACAATGGAAACTGTCTTTGGACAAGCGCTGGATCTACGGGTTGAAAAATGGGATGAGCACCGCCCCCTAGAGTCGGACACGACTGGACTAAAAATGTCAAGGGGAACCTTTACCTTTACCGTTGCCAGTTCTATATCCCCAATGAGTTTCTGTGGCCAAGTGGGGATTTGTACCCTCGTCTCCGGAGTCTTAGTCTATCACTCTGACTATACCATACCAGGTACCACTAATACAACTATCTCTCTGGAAAATATTGCCTGTGAGTAATGAAGCAAATCCAGAGCTACAAAAAGTAACTTTTTGGGGCTACCAATTGCCAAATCCCTCAGATAGCATGGTTAATGCAGTACCACTTAAACATCTGGCATGTTTGAATGTTCTCATAGCTTTACAAGAACTCCTTATGGATAAGCAGCTCTGCTGGCAACTGTGAAACACCTAAGGGCAGCATAGTGTAACTGTTATATCTCCTGTGAGATAATTCTTGCAAAATCCTATGGTGCATTTTCATTATTTCCTTTAGGTTTGTATTCTAATCAAGCTGTTAGTTACTTGGTGATTTCATCTATCAGAGGGCAAAGCCAGAGTTCTTGGTCTGGACTTCCTCCAAGAAGCTATGAGTATCTTCATTAACCATTAACCAATTATCTTCTTCCTTGAGATCAGCCCCACTGATCTGCTTTGAATGTTAAATTTTGAAAATGTGTATGTCAGATATTTTATATGTAGGTGTATGAACACAGCCAGTACATGTTTTTCAGTGAGTGCATCAAACAGGTATATTCACAGGAATGTGGATCGACTGGCCTCCCCAGGAATGTTGCTCAGACTATAGCAATAGGTTCTCTACTGTGCAGTGTATGAAGAACAATTTTCATGTATTTCATCAGAACAGGTAGTTCTTATACATACAACAAGCTGCATCACTGAGACATATTCCTCAGAAAGGAAGCGATGGTACCATTCCCAAAAGGCAGAAAACACATTATCGTAAATCATCATTCGGTCACTATTTTGATATAGCTACCTCTATATTACTCACATCTCCTCCTCTTTTTTTAAAAGTCTATGTATCCCATAGAGTATTTTTTTAAAAAAAGTGGATAAAGAACTTCAGGTTAACCAGACTAGTCTGCAAGAAAAACATAAAAACTGTAGCTGGACAATAGCTCTATTAGGGTTGACCTCAATGCAAGTTCCCCAGAATTCTTCCTTGGGTTTGGGGGTTACAAATCTTGGGAGTGGGGAAAGAAACAGAAAAGTCAAAAAAAAATTATGCCAGATGTTGTGGTCATGAAGTCTGCAGCTAAAGTCATTACCAAGATGGAGATTGCAGAATGAGTGAAGCATTGGTAGTTATGCAGCAGTCAGGTTACACAGAGTTTGGAAATAAGCAATTATTTTCTCCAGTAATGAAGATTTTCCATTAGACTTACAGTTTAAGGAGAGATAACTTAACTCTGTTTGAGTTATAACTTTTTATAGTTCTTCAAGTGTAGCATCACTGAGTGGTAGAGAAGGACTAGCCCATGGTTCAAATGCTGACTTATTCTATGCTCTGCTTTAGGTATTGTGGTGACAAAGAGACAGAGAGGAGGAGAGTGTGTGTTGTGTTATAGGCAAGCAGTCAAGAGTTTTTAGAAAGTAAGAATATATCTTTTGAAAATGTAACTACAATGGCAACTAATTATTTGGGCCTTGGAGGCATAAGTATAACTAATTATGTTTAAAAATAACTGTCCAGCCTTTAGTTACACATAGCAATGCATAAAGGGATGAAGAACTTACATCCAGTCTCTAATCCTAAAAACACAATGTCTGGTTGCTACTTAAATTGAATTCAATACAATTTGAGAAACACAGAGGTATAACTTTAAATGTTACACATACAGTTGTGAGTAAGTTCTGGGTTCATATCTGGCTGTTCCTTTCCTTGTGACAAAAACGATGAAGCGGAATTTTGAATACAAGAACTTTTATTATTAACATCAACTGAGTCCTTTCCGTTTACTTCACTTGAACAACAAATAGATAACTGTGGAGGGGATTCCTCCCATAACCATAACAAAGAATTCTCATCATCAACATCCTTTAACAACAGGTTTCTCTCTCTTATTCTGGTTTGGTTGCTTCCTTCAAATGCTGATTGCACCCCACACATAGTGTCCCGCAACATGGGTGACGAGCCCACTCTACTCCTACCGGTTGCTCTATCACCATCTTCAGGTCTCATGTGTGTCTCCGGACCGGAAATCCTGGGATAAACTACGACGGTCCATTCAATAGGACTCAATCCCGGAATAATCGGGCGGTAACTCGCTTTAGAGTAGGTCCCCTCTCCTGGATCCTCTACTCTTTCAGCAACTCTCTTTCGTGGCACTGAGAAGACATGTCCTATTTCCCTTATTCCTTTTGTCTCCTGTTCCGGATACACAATCACTTTCTCGGTCTCGGTAGAGATTTCTCCTATCTCGGTTGTTAAGAAAACGTTCACTTTCTCCCTGTCCTGTCTTGTCCTTCCCTCCTCTCTGGCCTCAGTCTCTAACTGTCCTGACGGCTTCCTTTCCCTCACGACTTCTCTCTCTCCTCGAGACCTTTCTAGTTCTCCCGCGTGGCTGTCTCTTCCCTCTTTTTCCTCGCGCGTCTCTGCTGCTGATTCTTTTGCTCCTTTAATTTGTCCTTTCTTTTCTCTTTCCACGATTTTACTCTCCTGTCCTATACTATATTCGTGAGGGAACAGCTCACTCCAGCTCCTGTCCTCACAACAGTATATCATAGAAATGAGTACACCCCATCACATTTCATAAATATAGTAGTATATCTTTTCATGCGACAACACTGAAGAAATGACACTTGGCTACAATGTAAAACAGTGAGCATACAGCTTGTATAACAGTGTAAATGTGCTATCCCCTCAAAATAACATAACATACAGCCATTAATGTCTAAACTGTTGGCAACGGTTTACCATTAGTTTACCTTTCCCTTCTTCTGGGCATGCTCTTGGGCCATGTAGCCTGCCCAGGACAATAATGGGTGGAACCTCTAAAGGCACAGTTGGGAACTGAACTCCTGTGCTCCATCTCACTGTGCTATTCAGCTAACACCATATGCCTTCTTAGGTACCTGCTTATGAGTTTGGGGAACGCTGCAATCATTTTCACCTATTTGACTTTTATCGTTTTATATCTTTTAGTACCCATGAAATTGGATGAAGCTGAACTCCTCTATGACAAACTGATGACATTCCTGGATAATGAGAACAGAATATTCATGTCCCCTGGTAAATTACAAAATTTTTGATGTTTTATATCTTGTTAATTAATATAAAGAAAAGGACTAAGAATGTTATCACAAATGTCTTGATTTTCCCTACCTGGTGCTGCACCCCATGGTACTTGACTATGTCTACCATCACAACCAGCTAGGTCAGAAATAGCTTCAGATTGGAAAGACAGGCTGTATTCTCCTCCATTTGATGATCTGAAAGTAAACCATGAATTGTCTTGCTGAAAAGCCCTTTGTGGTTTTGATAATATATTTATGATGGACCATTCACCAATTCAATTATTATTTTGATGGTCCAGCCAGGAAGTAAGATGAACGTGCCCCCGTGTGAGCACGGATGGTGGGAATCTCTGTTAAACATATCTAGAGGGCACTGATTTGGAAAAGTCTGGTATAGCCAAAAAAGAACACTTATAGCACAATCTTCTACATGTCTACTTAAAAGTATACTCTATGGAATTCAATGGAACTTTCTCCCAGATAACTGGATATTGGACCGAGGGATCGAGGGGGAAGATGGAGGGGGAACAACATCGCCCAGATACAGCTCCGGCTCCTGCTAAGATAAACGAAGCCATAAACAAGATAAAAAATGACTCCATACGCACTAAAGGGAGGAAGAGTTTGAAGAAAAGATGACACACTATCAGTGAGGAGAAGGAGGAAAAGGAGAGAAAGAAGAAACATCTTAGAATTGAAAGCTTTTTTCCTTCCAAGGGGGCTACAGGCACTGTGAGTATAAACAATAGTATTAAAAGCAGGCCTGCTACATTTGCAACAGTGCCTAATAGTAGCCCAGTGTGTCAAGAAGCTGGAACCTGTCCGCTAAATGCCAAGATAAATAAATCAACTTATTTTAAACCAACTAAAACCTGGAAGGAAGGGAATGCTTTTGTTGTTTAGTCATTAAGTCATGTCTGACTCTTTATGATCCCATAGACCAGAGAACACCAGTGTCTTCCACTGCCTCCCGAAGTTTGGTCAAATTCATGTTGGTAGCTTCTATGACACTGTCCAAACATCTCATCCTCTGTTGTCCCCTTGTCCTCTTGCCCTCACACTTTCCCAACCACAGGATCTTTTCCAGGGAGTCTTCTCTTCTCATGAGATGGCCAAAGTACTGGAGCCTCAGCTTCAGGATCTGTCCTTCCAGTGAGCACTCAGGGTTGACTTCCTTCAGAATGGATTGGTTTGTTCTCTTTGCAGTCCAGGGGACTCTCAAGAGTCTCCTCCAGCACCACAATTTGAAAGTATCAGTTCTTTGGCAGTCAGCCTTCTTTATGGTCCAGCTCTAACTTCCATACATAGCTTTGACTATGTGGACCTTAATTCTTCTGTGTGTTCTTGCCACCTCTCCTTGAGGTTCTCTGTTTCTCTTAGGTCCCTACTATTTTTGTCCTTTATCATGTCCATCTTTGCACAAAATGTTCCTTTAATATCTCCAATTTTCTTAAACAGATCTCTGGTTTTTCCCTTTCTATTATTTTCCTCTATATCTTTGCACTGTTCATTTAAGAAAGGCCTCTTTTCTCTCCTTGCTATTCTTTGGAAGTCTGCATTCAATTTTCTGTAACTTTCCCTATGCATTTTGTTTCCCTTCTCTGCTATTTGTAAGGCCTCGTTGGACAGCCACTTTACTTTCTTGCATTTCCTTTTCTTTGGGATGGTTTTTGGTGCTGCCTCCTGTACAACGTTACGAGCCTCCATCCATAGTACTTCAAGCACTCTGTCCTCCAAATCTAGTTCCTTAAATCTGTTCTTCACTTCCACTGTATGTTCATAAGGGATTTGGTTTTGATTATATTGTAGCTAACTAGCCCAGTGGTTTTTCCTACTTTCTTCAGTTTAAGCTTGAATTTTGTTATAAGAAGCTGATGATCAGAGCCACAGTCAGCTCCAGGTCTTGTTTTTGCTATAAAGCTTTTCCCTACAGAGCCAGAATGGACCTTGGTTGAGATCCAGGGGTCACAGACTTTTATTGAGGGACTAACTGAAGGACTACATAATTCAACAATACAGACTACTTTAGATCATGATGATGGATCAGAACTCCTCAATTCTTCGAGTAGACCCAAGGACATCAGAATACTATTCAAATTCTGCAGTGATACCTTCCCACGCTGATGCACTAGAAAGAAAACACCTGATAGATTCCCCTGCTCCCCTGGTCGGACAGACTTCAGATCTGACCATAAAGGAGGGTGAAGGTGAAGGGAGTGGTCAGGAGACAGCAAGTGTCATTTCAAAGGTGCAATGACGGGTACCAGACCAGCATACAAATAAAATTGCCCTCATATCATTGAATATAAATGGATAGATTGGACTCTCCCAGGAACCTGAATCAAGAGAGTATCTTTCCTCTAAGGACATTGATGAAAGAAACTTGGGTCCAGGAAAAGGTGGCAATCTATGGTTTTCACTCACACTCCATCAGTGCAACCTTCGGGATAGGTCGTGGAAGATGCAAGGGAGGCTTAGGAGTGCTACATCTCTGTGTAAACACAAGGCTGCTACCTTCCTTCAAACAACATGCAATGGCCATCCTTGCCCATTTTGAGCATTGGGATTTGCTGATAATAAATGCTTATTTACCCCATCAAAAGAAGAAATCACAGACTCTGGCAATATGGACAGAATTTGAAGCTTATGTAGCAGATCTGCTTCATTCTCATCCCAACACATATGTGATTCTGGGCGGGGACTTCAGCACTCGTATAGGCCCTAACAATCAAGCCCTATACTCTCAGCATAAAGCATGCCCTCCTACACCTGGCCTAAATGAACTTCCATTTAATCGGCAATCTAAAGATAGGAAAGCAAATTATGCCGGGCTCCTCCTACATGAAATGACCACCAAGCTTAGCCTGCACATTCTAAATGGTGCATATGGAAATGACTACCCAGCTGTATTCACCTACCTGGCAGGAACTAGAATGAGCAAATAGATTATTTAATCATTTCATCAAATTTAATTCCATTACTAGAGAATCTGGAAGTAGCCCCAAAATTCCAAAGCGACCATCTCCCTGTCTGACTAATTATGAAAGCCCCTTTTCCTTATCTAAGAAGCAACAATCAATACCCACCCATGATACCAAAGATGGATTTGGATCTACGGACTTTACTTGCATTGGACACCATGCAAAGCATTAGGACATCTATAATGCACACGAGCAACCCGGTGGAAACTTATGAGGAGCTGATCTGTGAGCTGAAACAGTCTGTTACTGGTAAGGCACAAGCGACCCAACAATGGCACTATCCAACTTTGAAGCCATGGTTTGACAAGGAATGTGTACTAGCTAAAAAAAAAGTCTTACAGAGCACCTACCAAGCTTATGAATTAAGTTTGGATCTGAGAGTGGCCCAAACCCTTCTGAAAGAGAAAAAAAACTCTATAAAAAGCTACTAGTGCAAAAGAAAAAAGAGGCCCAGAAAGAAAAATTGGGAAAAATTGATTCAAGCAGCAAAATCTAAGGACTTCGCTCTCTTCTGGCGGCTGATAAAGATCTCTCCAACCTCTGGGCCAACACTCCCAGATTGTTATATCCACCCAGAGACATTTTGAGACTTATATAAAGACACAAATGTGGCCCAGTTGAGATAGAATAGCACACTTGAAGATGTTCCACCATGGTCACCAGTGTCAACTTCCGAAATACACAATTTAATAGCATAGATGAAAATGGGAAAAGCCCCTGGGCAGGATCTGATTCCTCCAGAGGTGGTCAAAAATAATTTAAAATTTTGGGCTCCAGTTCTGGCATCGTTATTCACATATATTGATACTACTGGCTGAATTCTGGAAAACTGGGGATTTGCTATCATAGTCCCCATATTTAAGAAAGGAAAGAGAGATGATCCTGCAAACTACAGCCCTATTAGTCTTCTCATCACAATCTGTAAATTATATACCAGGCACTTATATGGGAAATTTAAAGACTGGCTGGAGCAGGATAAGATACTTGCAGAAGAGCAGGCAGGCTTCAGGGAAGGTCAATCTACCATTGACCAATGCTTGATATTACAATATCTTATTGAAAAATATCAATTAGACATTTTTCAATAAGATATTGAAAATATCTGGTGGGTCTGGTGTGCTCTGGTTCATGGGGTCACGAAGAGTCAAACACAACTTAATGACTAAACAACAAATTGAAAAATATACCTCTGATAAAGCAACCTCACTCCATGTAGCCTTTATAGATCTCAAGGCAGCTTTTGACTCAATATCAAGGGTCAAATTATGGAGGAAACTAGAGGCTTCTAACATTGACAGGCGTCTGCTTCAACTTATTCAGGCTCTCTATAGAAATATCTCACTTAAGGTAAGATGTAGTGTTCATGGCCATCTTAATAATTCCATTCAACCCCAAAAAGGAGTCAAACAAGGCCGCCTTCTGGCTCCACTTTTGTTTAACTTTTACATTGATTCTATATAGTGGACCAGTTTAAAAATATTGACTTTCATCCCCCTAAAATCTCAGGGAGGCATATAACAACATTACTGTATGCCAATGATGCAGCTATCATCTCTAGGACCCCAACTGGGCTTAGAAGAGCATTGCGAAGGTTGTCTATATATCGTGAGCAGGAAGACCTGATAATTTTCTAAAAACCAAAATCATATCTTTTGCCAAAAGGCCAATACAGTGGTGCCCCGCATAGCGAGGTTAATCCATTCCGGATTAACCATCGCTATTCAGAAACATCGCTAAACGGAATAGAAAAACCCATTGGAACGCATTAAACTTCGTTTAATGCGTTCCAGTGGGCCCCAAACTCACCATTCAGCGATGTTCCTCCATAGCGCAGCCATTTTCACGCCCTCGGTAAGCGAGGGCAGGGTGCGAAAACGCTGCATGTGGCCATTTTGGGTCTTCCGGTGGCCATTTTGGAACCGCCGAACAGCTGTTCCCCCGATATCGCAATGCGAAGATCGGCAAGCGAAACGCTTACCGATCATCGCAAAGCGATTTTTGCCCATTGGAACCATCGGTATGCGGTCGCATTAGCGATCCCAAAAAACGGATCGCTATGCGAATTCGTCATTAAACGGTGCACTCGTTATGCGAGGCACCACTGTAATGAGAACATGGATGATAAATCAGCATAGAATTGATCAGATCCATCGATTTAAATATTTAGGCGTCGTTTTCCAAACTAACAGCTCTAGAAAAGCACATGGTGATTATGTGGCATTAAATAACCAGAGAAGTTCTACTGCAAACTCAACTGAGCACAAACTAGAATCGTGGAATGAACCCAGAGGTGTTATGAAGGATGAATTTTTAAAAAAACCCAAACAAACAAACAAAATCTTGCAGTCAAAAGGAAAAACCTTGGTTAATCACTGAGGAAATGTTTGAAATTGTTAACAACATATGAGAACCAAAAGTAAATGGTGGCAGGAAAAGGATCAGAATCCTAAAAATAAGAGATCTCTTCCATAAGATCTAAGAAGTTAAAGTGGAATTTAAATCAAAACCAGAAATGCAACAGGGGAATATACTATTGATCAGGATAAAACAAGGAGATGACCAAAAAATTATACTGAAGAACTATACAAAATAGATACAAGGTGAAAGATTCTTTTAAAGAAAAGGTGTTTGATGAAAACTTGCAATTTTAGAAAGTGAAATAAAAGCTACACTTAAAGCAATTGGAAAAATAAATTAACAGGAGTAGATCAGGAGTAGGCTGGCTGTAAGTTAGAAACAACTTGAAGGCATACAACAACATATACAATTATCTGAAAAATAAGTCATTGAGGTGCTAGTGAGAAACAAAGGGAGCAATCAGACAGTGATAGCAGATCACGTCTGATCACAGTGGAAAGTGGTGCTTCAGTGGGAATTATCTCCCTTAAACCAATCCTTCTATGCTTACAGAAATTGCTCCAGCCCAGCCCAGCCCACCCCAAAAAGAGAATCCCTGCCACTAGACCAAAATGTCTGGCTTGGGCTCATTCATGCTAGCCTTTACATCTTCTGATCAACAGAAAATAATTGGCACCAGTCCGTGCCACAAGAAGTCCAAAATGTGAGCTATTTCTTCATCTGATTGCATGCGAAGTAAATTCTGCAAGGCTAACATTTGTTCACCTCTGGTCTACCACATTCTTGTCTCTAGAAACACATGTCAAAGAGAAATGTGATACAGATCCTCAAGATTCTTCATGGCCAGTCAGTTGTAAAATGACTTCTGATCTTTGTGAAGAAGTGGAAGAAGCAACAGCCCTCCCTTACATTGAGCAGTTTGAAAAGGATGTTCAAGATGAAATTGTTCTCCTGGGCAACTCTGCATTGCAACAGGTCAGAGTGAGGTACCAATAGTCAACTTTCCTTTTTGCTTCTTGTGACAGAGCCAAAATGGTTTTATTGTTTCTTAAGTCTGTAAACTGAAGGCAATGTCAACACTGCCTAGATTAAGGATGGTGAATAGAGATGGACATGAATTGCCAGTTCGCTGGTTTGTGCTGATTCAGTGGACAGCCAAACAAGTGTTCTGAAGTTCCACACCCCACCCCTTGTGGTGGCCACCCATGTAGAAGCAGCATCTCAGCTTCCCTGCCCCATTTTCTCCAGGCTTTGTCTGTGAGTTGGCATCCACTGGAGGGGGCAGGTCGCTGAACTGCAGAACATCTGTTCGACTATCTGCTGAACTGGCATGAACTGCCAAATTGGCAGTCCCTATTTTTAAGGTTCAGGCTTGTCCATGGGGCTTACTATGCACTTCTGAGGCCTAAAGGACATACCTCAGAAAATAAAGGTGGTAGTTTTGTGCCCAGAGGGACTTCCTGACCGCGATCGGGAGTCGGGATCGTTACAGCACCTCTGAATGTTAATTCTTCTCATTGTTGCTGTCAATGTTGCTTGCCTACTAGACAGACAGAGAAGGGGGAGGGAGAGAGAGAGAGAGAGAGAGATGGAAACTTTGTTCCTTATAGAGTGATGCCTTGACTTAAGAACTTAATCCATATTGGAACGGTGGCTGTAAGTCAAAACATTCTCGTCAAAGCAGCATTTCCCATAGGAATGCATTGAAAACTGATTAATCCATTCCGGCTGTTTTTTGTCCTTATGTCAAGGCACGGTTCCTAAGTCAAAGCATTAGTTCCCATACGAACTAATGCAAAGCCGGTTAATCCGTACTCTACCACTAGGGGGAGAACTTTTTCTTTTTTCTTCTTTTAACCTAAGATGAACTTAGGTCAAAAAAGGGGCAGGAAAGTTTTTTTTTTCAGTTTGTAAGTCAAGACACAGTTCGTAACTCAAAGCAATATTTCGCATCCGGAGCTGTTCGTAACTCAAAACGTTCGTATGTTGGGGCATTCATAAGTCAAGGCACCACTGTTTTTATATCCATCTGTTTATATATTTTGGGGAAATATATTTGAAAAAATAAGTTTAGAGGTGACTTCAGGAAGTCATTCTGTGAAAAGATTCCATTGGGTGACCTCCTGGAATGAAAACTATGGGAAAAGAATATTTTATCAGTGGAAAATGGCTTAGACACCCGTTTCCATCATCCTCATCTTCTTGGGTAAGTTTTCTTTCAACTTCACTGGGGTTTTCCTTTCTGAGAAATGTTTTATGGCTAGCAGTGCTCCAGTAGAGGTGGAGAAAAGGGCCATAGAAACAGTCTTTACTGAGTTTTTCTCTGTCCTGTAGCTGGTTGCTGTGCAGAGAAGCTTTTCTGAGGAAATGGGGACTGTAAAGAAGGAGGAGGAATTGATCCCTTCCCTGCCATCATCTTTTTCTTGTTTCAGCAGAGCTGTATTAAGTGATACTTTGGATGTAATCACCTGCTTTTTCCTGAGAGTCAGTTCTGTATTTGTTAAAGTGTTGCAGGATGTCTGGACGCAACAGAAGAGAGAGATGAGTTTCAGGTATGGATAGGTCTCAGGCTATGGGCTGAAATGTCAGGGAGTCATTATGCTTCCCCAGCTGTTCAGGCAGAGAGCCAAATCTCAGGGTGATGTCTTCAAGTCCCATCACAGAGATGACGAAACACAGAAGGATATCAAGCGGACACAGGTAACATCAAGGGAATGTATGACGTATCAAGCAGGCTTTAGATCCAATACAGAAGAAATCTGCTCCCTTGAAGTCTGCTACAGGTGTGATCATCCAGGACTGAGCACAGCAGATGGGCCACTGGGTGCAGCACTACTCTGAACTATATTTCAGAGAGAATGTAGTAATCAAAGAGGCACTAAATAACATCGAGTGCCTGCCTGTCTTGGAAGAGTTGGACAGCGAACCAATTTCAGCAGAAATAAAAGCGGCCTTAGATTCCCTCGCCTCTGGCAAGGCACCTGGAAAGGATAACATCCCTGCTGAAGTGCTACAAAGGGCTCATCACCACCGAACTGTATGGAGTCTTTTATCTTTGCTGGAGCAAAGGTGGAGTACCACAGGACATGAAGGATGCAAACATCATTACATTGTATAAGAACAAAGGAGGCAGGGGCAACTGCAATAACCACCGTGGCATCTCTCTTCTTGTAGGGAAGCTGCTTGCCCATGCTGTGCTGAAGAGACTCCAAGTGCTTATAGACAGTGTCTATCCAGAATCACAGTGTGGATTTTGGGCTAATAGATCCACCACTGACATGGTATTCTCCCTCCGACAGTTGCAGGAGAAATGCAGGGAACAACAACAGCCACTGTTTGTGGCCTTCATAGATCTCACAAAGGCCTTTGACTTGCTTAGCAGGGATGGCCTTTTTAAAATACTTCCCAAGATTGGATGTCCACCTTGAGTCCTTAACATCATCAGGTCCTTTTATGAGGGAATGAAGAGCACTATAGTTTTTGATGGCTCAACATCAGACCCCTTTGACATCCGAAGCAGAGTGAAACAGGGTTTTGTCTTCGCACCAACCCTTTTTGGGATCTTTTTTGCTGTCATGCTAAAGCAGGCCTTTGGAACTGCAACAAAAGATGTCTATCTCCGGACTAGATCAGATGGAAAGCTCTTTAATCTCTCTAGATTGAGACCAAAGTCCAGCTGAAATGCATGCGGGACTTCGTCTTCACTGATGATGCAGCTGTTGTTGCCTACTCTGCTGAAGAACTCCAACAACTCACGGATCATTTTAGCAAGGCCTGCCATGACTTTGGACTAATAATCAGCCTGAAGAAAACACAAGTCATGGGCCAGGGCGTGGACTCGCCTCCCTCTATTACCATTTCCACGCAAGAATTGGAGGTTGTTCATGACTTTGTATACCTTCGCTCAACAATCTCTGATACTCTCTACCTAGATGTCGAGCTGGATAAACACATTGGCAAAGCAGCTACCATGTTCTCTAGACTCACAGCTTAATAAGAAGCTGATGGCATATACCAAGATCCAGGTCTATAGAGCCTGTGTCCTGAGCACAGTCCTGTACTGCAGTGAGTCCTGGACCCTTTGTGCATGGCAGGAGAGGAAGCTGAGCACCTTCCATATGCGTTGTCTCCGACGCATTTTTGGTATCACCTGGCAGGACAAAGTTCCAAATAGAGTAGTCCTAGAATGAGCTGGAATTTTTAGCGTATATACATTACTGAAATACCAATGTCTACATTGACTTGGGCATGTCGTGAAAATGGCTGATGGTCAGATTCCAAAAGATCTCCTGTATGGAGAATTAGTGCAGGGAAATCGCCCGAGAGAGAGGCCACAGCTGCGATACAGGGACATCTGCAAGTGGGATCTAAAGGCCTTAGGAATGGATCTGAACAGATGGGAAACCCTGACATCTGACCATTCAGCCTGGAGGCAGGCATTGCATCACAGCCTCTCCCAAGAGAAACTTGTCCAGCAGGCCAAGGCTAAAAGGCAGTCACGAAAGCAGCAAAACCAGGGATCTGGACAGGGGACAGATTGGGTTTGTCTTCAGTGTGGAAGGAATTGTCACTCTTGAATTGGCCTTCTCAGCCACACTAGAGGCTGTTCCAAGTCCTCCATACAGAGCATATTACCATAGTCTCTCGAGACTGAAGGATGCCTAGAGGTACATCAGCAGTGTGAAGCCTGGGATCACCTCCCCAAACTCTTTCTGCCCTGCCTCTAAAATATCACAATGGTCCACCTGTCTGACTTTACAAGTGCCCATCCTCTAATCTCAGGTTTTGCCTCTGAAATCATAGGAATGCTGCTGATTTTGACAACTCTAGGGCTTTGCTCAGGAGATGAAATGTTCACCTCTCTGCTAATCCCTAGGCTACTGATAATTAGACCATGGTGAAACTGAGGAAAGTCACTATGAACAACTGGTATCCATTGATTTGAAACAGAAGCTGTGATGCCATTCTAATCAATTGGTTATATTTTTGTAATGGTTTCCCCGATTGTTTTGCTTTTCCTTTATTTATAGAACTAGGAAGATACTATGTGACAGTAACAGAATTGACATTTAAACTGACCTGATCCAGTCTAACACAAGCTAAATGTTGTTTATCTTGTTTGCATAGCCCTTAGTGTCATTCTGTATAAATCAACTCCAAAGTAAGCAGTAGTGAGTTCAGTAGGTTTCATTTCTGTATTAGTGTGCACACGCTTGCAGTCTGAAAAATCTGTATAAATAGCAGGTGCATCATAGTACTATGAAATACAATGATTATGATAAAATCCTTCCGATGGTAAGTCTTACATTTACTGACTCTCTTTATGGAATGAAATACTGATGCCTTTTTTCTTTTTCTGTATCTTTGATTCATGGCTGACAATAAAAGCTAGTTGTTTTACTCTAGATCTCATAGCATTTTCTACCACAATAGACACTGGAATGTTTATAAAGGCTTATCTGTAACCATTGAATACCTTTCCTTAACTGGCAAGGGAGAATTTGAATCCAGATGTAATAGAACATATAGAATTTAATTAGCTCTTAATAGTCACAAGTGGAAGAGATAATTATTTAATTGGGGTTTTACCTTTTTATGGTAGTCTTAATTGATTTGTCACTTGCCTTCAGGTAGGGACTCAAAGGTATTACATTACTTACATGATACCTTGGAGGTTTCTACTGTACCTCTTTTCCCATTTGTTATTCTGTCATTTCCTTCTTCATTTGGACATAACACGGCCTGCAATGGAAAGGAATCTGAATATAAAGGAATCTAAAATTAAGCTGGTAACAGAGAGCATCTTGTTCTGTTGTTGGCACTAAGGTGCATTTGTGTTCTTTGGACTAACTCCTATTTATTCTGGTAACAAGATAGCCCAGTAAATATATGCTATGGTGTGTTTCATCATGAGTGTGGAAACGATTCTGTATTGTGTTAACATTACTATGCAGCTCATTTGCTTTCTGCAAGGTCGTTCTTTTTATACTACTTTTGTGGCCATTAAGGTGTGCATTTTGGGTTGTATTAGACTGGATTAGATTAGATTAAATGTCAGTACTACCACTTAGAGAGGGGCTGGCTGAGTGGTAGGAGGAGTGGTGAATACTGTACTTCCCTAGATCAACACAAGACTCCACCCTAAAAGAACCAGTATTAAGGCTTTTTACTCAAAATGGCCTCTCTGAATTCCACTATATTGGATGCCAACTGGCATGTTTCCAGCATTTCATGGGCAAGGTACTGTAACATGTTGTGGCTTCTCAGGTCCAAGCATTACTTGGACCTGAGAATCCTTGACAGATTGTCAAGATCCATCTCAGTCTGGCTTCAGGCCTCGGGATGGGAGTGAAACAGCTTTGGTAGCATTTGGTGGATGACCTACACTGGGGAATGGATGGAGGAGTACACCTTTGTTGGTTTAGCTGGAGTTCCCAGTGACTTTTGACACCCTAAACCTTGATATCCTTCTGTGTTTCCTCCCTGTGTTGGGACTTGAAGGCATGTTCTGGACTGGCAAAATCAAAAGGTGGTAGTGGGAGATTTTCAGTTCAGTGCCTTGGCTTTTCTCTTAGAGTCCCTCATGGTTCTGTTTCGTGCCTCATGTTCTCTATCATATACATGAAACTGCTGTGAGAAATTGTCCAGAGTTTCCATCTAATCTCAAGGAACCTGTCTCAATTCTAAATCAATGCTGAATGAGGGTGAACAAACTGAATAATGAATGAGGGTGAACAAACTGAAGCTTATTCCAGGCAAGGTAGAGGTGCTCCTGGTCAGTTGAAAGTCAGACCCAGGGAACAGGATGTCAACCTATCTTGAAACAGGTTACAATCCCTCTGAAGACTCAGTTTCTCAGTTTTAGTTTACTCATCAGTTCAGAGAACGTTCAGCCCATTCAAAATACTGCAGCCAGACTGCTGAGCAGGACTGATTACAGACATCCTATAATTGTATTGCTACAACAGTTCAAAGGCTACATGTCTGTTTCTGGGCCCAGTTCAAAGTGCTGATCTATAAAGTTCTTTATGCCTTTGGTCCAGGCTATTTCAAGGACCATATTTTCCCATATATTTGAGGTCTCCATGGGAGATAAAGCTTCCAACTTATACTGAGAGGGTGCATGTAGTCTACTACTACTGTTTGTATACATAGCAATTATCCTGTTAATTCTATGATGTACTTGCATCCTTATGTTTGCTATGTATACAAACAGTAGTAGTAGACTACATGCACCCTCTCAGTATAAGTTGGAAGCTTTATCTCTATGCTACTATATGCTATCCAATGGTCACCCATACTGGAACAAAATTAGACCATTAAGATTTAATATGAAATTGTTTCTATAGGACAAAAGTTGGTGTTTAACACAGTTGTATGGCCCTTTTCTTATTGTCCCTGCAGTGGATCCCAGATAATTCTCTACAAATATTGGTCCAGATTAAAACTGGGTGGTTGGATTATACCTTATGATAACTGTGATCAGGACATGTTTTATATCAATGGTGTCTCTGTCTGTCTGTCTGTCTGTCTGTCTGTCTGTCTGTCTGTCTGTCTGTCTCTCTCTCTCTCTCTCTCTCTCTCTCTCTCTGTGGGTTTAGAAGGCAATGGAAATTTTCAGTCAAGTGTAAAGAACAGCAGAACTGTGCCTATATCTCTGTACTTGGTAGTGAAGTCCTAAAACATTTGGTAAGACTTACGCCCAGAGAAGTGTGTAGGATGGTTTCCTAACATAAAGAAGAGCAACTCTTTTAAAAAAGAAAGATATACATTTTCATATTTTCACTTAACTGAATATCCTAGACATTGATAAATTGCTTTCTGGTGATGTGTGTGTGTTTAGTCGTTTAGTCGTGTCCGACTCTTCGTGACCCCATGGACCAGAGCACGCCAGGCCCTCCTGTCTTCTACTGCCTCCCGGAGTTGTGTCAGGTTCATGTTGGTTGCTTCGCAGACACTGTCCAGCCATCTAATCCTCGGTCGTCCCCTTCTCCTCTTGCCATCACACTTTCCCAACATCAGGGTCTTTTCCAGGGAGTCTTTTCTTCTCATTAGATGGCCAAAGTACTGGAGCCTCATCTTCAGGATCTGTCCTTCCAGTGAGCACTCAGGGTTGATTTCCTTTAGAACTGATAGGTTTGTTCTCCTTGCAGTCCAGGGGATTCTCAAGAGCCTCCTCCAGCACCACAATTCAAAGGCATCAATTCTTCGGCGGTCTGCTTTCTTTATGGTCCAGCTCTCGCTTCCATACATCACGACAGGAAAAACCATAGCTTTGACTATTCGGACTTTTGTTGGCAAGGTGATGTCTCTGCTTTTCAAGATGCTGTCCAGATTTGTCATCGCTTTCCTCCCAAGAAGAAGGCACCTTTTAATTTCAGGGCTGCTGTCTCCATCTGCAGTGACCATGGAGCCCAGGAAGATAAAATTTGACACTGCCTCCATATCTTCCCCTTCTATTTCCCAGGAGGTGATGGGACCAGTGGCCATGATCTTAGTTTTTTTGATGTTGAGTTTCAGACCGTTTTTTGCACTCTCCTCTTTCACTCTCATTACAAGGTTCTTTAATTCCTCCTCACTTTCTGCCATCAGAGTGGTATCATCTGCATATCGGAGGTTGTTGATATTTCTTCCGGCAATCTTAATTCCGGCTTGGGTTTCTTCCAGTCCAGCCTTCCGCATGATGTATTCTGCATATAAGTTAAATAAGCTGGGGGACAATATACAGCCTTGCCGTACTCCTTTCCCAATTTTGAACCACTCAGTTGTTCCATGACCAGTTCTAACTGTTGCTTCCTGTCCCACATATAGGTTTCTCAGGAGACAGATAAAGTGGTCAGGCACTCCCATTTCTTTAAGAACTTGCCATAGTTTGCTGTGGTCCACACAGTCAAAGGCTTTCGCATAGTCAATGAAGCAGAAGTAGATATTTTTCTGGTGATAGAAATGTTTAAATGTCTGAAGTTTTTCCATGTTCGCGAATACATTTTTCCATGTTCTTTATATTGTACACACATCAAACAATTAATGACAGGTATAATACTTGTGATTTTTCATTAAAAAGGATTAGATTTTTGTGGTCCAAAATAATACTAACAATGTATTTTTAGACATGTAATATGTGGTAATATGTAAGTAATCACAATATAGGTTTAAGATGGCAGGATGCATTGAATACTCAGGGTCTGGAAACACTTTGAAATAATGTTTTCAGTTCTACGTGTTTTGATGATGGAATTTCTGGTTCATGGAATATTGTATAAATATTCATCTGGAATATCTGGTTATTATCAGTGGCACAATGTTAAGCTCTCTGGTTGTTGGCATGTATATAACTGTCAGACTGTGCTATAGCCATATCTGGAAAGAGCTACATACATTTCTCTCTTTTGTGCTGTCACGTTGGAACCAACTTCTAGTGACCCAAAGGGGCTTTCAAGGTAAGTGAGATATGTAAGGAGTGGCTTTATCAATTCCACATCCCCAGTGAGTTACATGGCTGAGTTGGGATTCCAACCGAGGTCTCCTGAGTCTTAATTTGTCATTGTATCCATTACACCATGCTGGGAGTCTAACTTAGAGATATACAGTATGTGTGTTCTTTTTCTCTCTCATTCTGGCAAGCTATAGTGAATCAAAACTGTAATAAAATGCATGTGTTTTTAAATTTTTAATTATAATTTTTTTAAAAATTAAACTTTCTTTTGCATAGGATATGAAACATAAAGATATGTTCCAGAAATTTAATAGAAGACTTCCTAAAATACTTCAAAGGTATGCATTCGAAGTACAGTTTCTTACCCTTTTCAGCATTTTCTACCAGAGGACTGGAAAGTGATTGATAATTTCACATCTAAGATGTAATTTCTTTGGGCTAAATCTGACGATTACTTGCAAATAAAGTAAACCCACTGAATCAGTGAGACTCATATAAGTGTGACTTAGCAAGTTTCATTAATTCAATGAGTCTACACTAGTTGGGAATAAGAAATGGCTTTAACCTTCTGGGTTAAAGGGACGTGGTGGCACTGTGGGTTAAACCGCAGAAGCCTGTGCCGCAGGGTCAGAAGACCAGCGGTCATAAGATCAAATCCACGTGACGGAGTGAGCTCCCGTCACTTTGTCCCAGCTCCCGCCAACCTAGTGGTTCGAAAGCATGCAAATGTGAGTAGATAAATAGGGACCACCTTGGTGGGAAAGTAACAGCGTTCCGTGTCTAAGTCGCACTGGCCATGTGACCACGGAAGATTGTCTTCGGACAAAATGCTGGCTCTGTGGCTTGGAAACGGGGATGAGCACCGCCCCCTAGAGTCGAACACGACTGGACAAAAAATTGTCAAGGGGAACCTTTACCTTTTACCTTAACCTTCTGATAATACGTTTTGTCATAATGCACAATGGTTGTTTCTTAAGTCTCCATTCACTTGTTTTCCTCTGCTCCACTGACTCCCTCCTCTCACATACCAGTGATGCTACTACCCAATCACTGGCAAAATTAAGCTTTATCATTGATTACTTCAGCCACGTTAAACTGTAAAACTATTTTCTGTCAGGAATCAGCATCTCATGATGCCAAATGCCAGGGGCAACCAAGAACCACCTGCTTTAAATCCAGCATTTTAATACCTATAAATACATGGTACTGGTTTGCTGCTCAAAAGTCAGCATCACATAGGGAAGACCCATTTAAATAAAGCCAGTGGTACAGATGTCAACATGTTGGTGCCAGATTTGAGGTGCAAGTTGCTCCAATGAGGTATGTATGCTTGAAGACGAGGAGGGTTACCAGTATCTGCTGGATTTGGACAGCACGAACGTGGCCTGCTGTTTGTATTGGGTGGAAAAAACTGGCCTGCTCCAAACCTGCTGAAGTTGCCCACCTCATTGTGCCTGATCTTGCTGTCATGGGACAGTGGGAGCCTTCTCTCTTCAGGCAAGAAACAAGGTCCTACTCTCTTAATTTTACCACCATGTAATTGTTGCTGAACACCCCTCCCTTGGAGGCAGCAGTGTCTCTTTACCCTTCCCTGTACCCACTTCTGAGGAAGGAAGGAAGGAAGGAAGGAAGGAAGGAAGGAAGGAAGGAAGGAAGGAAGGAAGGAAGGAAGGAAGGAAGGAAGGAAGGAAGGAGGTAGGATGGCACAACAAGGTAAGTGTGACAAGTAAGAGCCATCTATTTTTATACTGCTGCTGGGCTGTCCTACTGCAGCTAAGGCAGTTGGAAGGGTTGTGCATAGTAAACCTCTCCACTGTGTAGGCAGTTTCTCTTTGATCATTTAAGGTACCTGGAAGAAATGTCTTTAGCATACTTTAAAATAGGTATTTTTGTACATAATTTCATACATTTTACTGGCCTTATCTTCCCTCATAATACCTGCTTCTTTGCATAAATTGAGCCACACAACAGGAAAGATTTTCCATTGGCCATCATAAAGAAAGGATGAAAGACCACCTGTTTTTTGGGAATATCATTTCCCATGTTTTAGTCAGCAGGTGCTATCTTGGTGCTATAAGCTGTGCACATAGTACTACAGTGATATCTACTGGTAAGAAAACAAGTATGTACAACTTAGTTACATTCTACATGTAACAGGGGCAGAAATTGGAATATTTTTCTTTTAAAAATAAAACAATTACTGTACAGTCATAGTTCCAGAGTTCCCAAAATTAGTTACAACTGCAGTTACAATTTTTAATGTACCTATCCCGCCCCATCTCCTTTCCCCAAAGAAACTAAAATAGTCACTTTTTAAAAATACACTGTACAGTTGCAGAAGTGTAGTTGTAAATGTGCATGCACAAAAAGGGCAGTGTTTGAAGCAGGCATGTTAAAAATGCAAAGTCAAATTTTACCATTCCATGAAAGTCATTTCATCATTTTTAAAATAACATTTGCTTTCCTCCTGTTTTTCAAATAAGACTGTCTTGACAAAAATAAAAATCTAGGGATGGTTTATTTGAATGCAGACACAAATGTTCAAAAACATCCTGTGCCATTTGGAGATGAGGGAGGACTAAATCGGAGATTAACCATGCTATCCTATCCAAGTCTTATCAGAATTAAGACCCACTGAATTCAAGCAAACATGCTGAAAAATCAGTAGAATGTCTTGGAGGAACAGGGACTGTTTTGTGAAACTGTTTCTTCCTGAATTACCAGTTAATTTTCATGAATTCATGGCCAAATAACCATTTCTTCCCAGCTCAACTACACACTAATCTCCTGCTTCTTGCAGTGCAGGGGGGAAAACAGAAAAAAAATGTTGCACCCCTAAAAGAGATCAAAATGGAGTAATGGAAACTGTTTACCTTCATAATTGTGTAATAGCTGCTAATAAAGGCAATAGATACAGTAGTTTAAAAGTAATAAAATCCACAACAAAGTGTATTTAATTTTAAATTGAATTGCAAGCAAATGGGTGTCCTAATGAACCCCTGTGTCAATGTAGCTCTAACCAAATTAAGTGAAATAATTTCCATCATGAGCAAACTAAATAAGTACAAAGTTTCAAACTGAACCATTCTTCCTGTGAAAAGAGGAATCATCTTGGAGGATTCATCTGCAGGAATTAAATTGTAAAGTTCACAATACAAGTTCCTTAATTCCATTTTTAGAGGAATTAGGTTAAGCTTTGTCTAACCTTCAGGTCAAGGAAGAAAGGGATGCCACAAAATCCTGAGGTGTTTATTTAGGGCAGTGTTTCCCATACGGGTGATAACTGAAGCATGGCTCTCCACCTGAATTAAAATTAGAGGCACACTTTCTCTCTCTCTTTCACTCACTCACTCACTTACTTTTACTTTTATTAGATTTTTATCCCGCCCCCCCCCCCAGACAAAGTCTACTCGGAGAGGCTTACATACATAATAAAAATATCACAGTAACAACATCATAAAACATAGCATGCTAAAAAAGTAGCATATGCTGACACTCTCACTCTGCCTCATTCACTGTCATCAGGTCATCTTCCTCTTGTAACCTTCTCTTGTTTTTGTTTTTTTTCAAGATAGATTTAATTAATTTTTACCAAAAAGAATCATGGAAAAATCACTCAACTAACAAACTGGACACACAGTGGAGTGTCAAGATTTGAAATTTTGTATGTATAGAGAGTGGAGATGGGCAGGAAGTGGAAAACCGCTAGTTCATGGTTCATGGCTAACCACAAACCACCACAACCCCCCTGAAAAGCAAACCAGTTCACAGTTTGTTTTTCTGGTTTGTTCCCCGGGAGGGGGGGAGCCCTACCTGCTCCTGCCGGCTCCTCCTGCACCTCCACCGCTCACTGCCTCTGAGGAAGGCGCCAGTGGAGGTGGGAGGAGCCACCAGGTAGGCAGAGACGACAGGGGCAGTCGGAAGGGGGCGGGCCTCCCCTTTTGGTGAACCAAACAAAGCACCAAAGGGAAAAAAAGGTTGATGTTTCATTTTGCTTTGGCAAAATAAGATCCCTGAATTAAGTCAGGAAACGAACCATGTACCATCCTGGCTTGTCAGGTTAGTTGGTTCGTGGTTCATTTCATGCCCGTCTCTAGTAGAGTGTTAAAATAATTCTGGAGGTGTAGAAAATGCAACCCTGAAAATATGCTACATTATGCTTTAAAAATGAAGTTTGAACAGCAGTTTGCTGAAACTCACTGCAAAACAATCCACTTTTCACCAAGTCTGAAAGCAAGGCCAATGTAAAATAATATTGCCTTGCATGAGAGAAACTCCTTCATACCAAACACTTGAGCATGGAGATAAACAAATGATAAGGGATACCTAACACTGGAAATGAAAATCATAACATTGAGGGGGAATTAATTTACTAGCACTTTATGCTCATGGCATTTTGTCTATCCATTAAACAGTACCAAGGAAATTACTATGGGGCCAGTTAGCTTTTCCTGCAGATGTAGGGACCCAGTTAGTCAAAATAAAGGCGTATAGTCTCCTGATTTATGGAAACCATATTTTGCCACACTGGTAAAAGCAATAAAGATTTCCACTGAAAAATTTCTGACCATTTATAGATATCAGCAGTTTACTATACTGGCAAAATCCAGTTGCTTACAATCAAAGGGATATGTAAACAACTGAGAGAAATATAAATATAGAACGCAAATAACACATACAGGCAACATGTATCATACAAGACACCACACACATGCACACACTGGATACCAACAACACATACATGAAGGAGTGTTAGGCGCTAGGTAGCTGCAGGTGCAGTGGCACAGCAGCAAAGAAATCATGCACTTTCCTCCATAAACTGACTTGACTGGATGAGGACTCTTGTCATGTGTTCCCGTACTAAAAGGCTAGATTGCTCAAAAGTTATAAAGTGTTTTAGTTTTTAGTAATATATACATATTCTCCCTTTTTAGACTAAAAGCTCCAGCATTTTTCAAATATAATAAAATCATTATTGTTGATATTTTAATTGAACCTTTTATGCCCCGGAACAAGATGATGATGACGATTATGATGATGATTATCCTCCTCCTCCTCCTCCTCGACCACCACCATACTACTACTACTACTGCTGGTGCTGGTGCTGGTACTACTACTACTACTACTACTACTACTACTACTACTACTACTACTACTACTACTACTACTAATAATAATAATAATAATAATAATAATAATAATAATAATAATAATAATAATAATAATAATAATAATAATAATAATAATTTTCCCCGCCTTTCTCCTTAAAAAGGATCCAAGGTGGCGTACATCATTTAAAGCTAAGAACAATGAGTATATAAATGCAGCTTACATCATTAAAATTCAATATTAAAGCTAAAATAATAAGTTTACAAATATTTAAAAGGAACAAACAAATACAAATCTGAGAAACAGTAGAAATAGTAAACACAAACAGTACCAAAAGTACATTTGAATCAGTAAGGCATAACAATCCATTTAAAAACCTTACTCAGCCAGGCAGTCACTGAAGGAAAGCTCACCTGATGAGAAAGGCCTTTGCCTGCTTGCAGAAGCACAGCAAAGATGGGGCTAGTCTGGCCTTCTGTGGGAGGGAGTTCCAAAGTCTGGGAGCAACAACAGAGAAGGCCCTCTCCTGTGTCCCCACCGAATGCACCCGTGAAGGTGGTGGGACCAAGAGAAAGGCCTCTCCTGATGATCTTAACACCCAAGATGGCTCATAATGGGAGACACAATTTTTGAGATAGCTTGGGCCCAAGCCATTCAGGGCTTTATAGGTTAGAACCAGCATTTTGAATTATGCCCGGAAATGGATCGGAAGCTAGATGGAGCTGCTGTAACAGGGGTTTGTGTGATCCTTGTAACCAGTCACAGTCAGCAATTAACCGATAAATTCTACACCCCAAACCAACATTGACAGACTAATAAAAATTAAATTAGAAACAAATCCTAACTATAATCTAAATCATGGTGGGATCAGATGACTCATGTGGAACCAGCTCAGGAGAGGATGTTCTTGAAAGCTTCTTAAAAATATATAGTCTTTAAGATCTTCTTGAAGGTTGGGAGCAGAGGGGCTTGTATTTGCCTGCAACTGATATTTAATCTCATATACTTTTAAACATCTGTGCCTATGGTTTTTCTCATAGCTATAAGAATGTTTTCAATACATTTTGAATGTTTTTTTAATTTCATTTTGTGCATGTGGAACATAGATGTAATATAGACAAATAAAGCTTGTAGGAATAGATAAGCTGATATTGCCTGGAATCGTTGCAACAATGAAGCAACCTTTACTTTTATCATATGCCCAGAGAAATTTTGATATGACTGGAAATTGCTATCTAGTTTCATTCTGGAATTAATCCTAAATGGGATAAATGCCAACTGTGATGAACACAGGCTTCTGATTCTTCCTAAAGGTGTATAAAATTCTCTGGGCTCCTAGGAAGGTGTTCAGGTATCAGACTTGAGAGCAGTGTACCCCACTAAATGAAATGTGAATTAGGAGTTAATAGGAGGAACCTCTGGACAGAGTTTATCCTAGAGTGCCTTTTCATAGATCACCTTGCGCTGTTCAGAGAGATATTGTTTGTTTATGATTGCTTGCATAAGAAATAAAGCAAAACAAAGTTTGCAGAAACTTATCCTTTTTGATGTGTCTCATAAGCAGTATTTTTCCACCAGTGAGGTTATCCGTTAATGCTGCTTGGCAGACCCATGAGCTAATATTTATTTCCTCTGCTTTCTTCCATTTCACTGTGATTTTCATTCTGGTCTTTGCCAAAAGAAAGTGATATATTTGTAGTTGTTTGCTTTTGCTAGTGGTGTAAACTTATGTAGTGATTACTATAACATACCTTCTTATTAATCCTTACTTTTCTCATGACATTCTAGCAGATCTTTCATAGTACAGTGGTGCCTCGCATTACGATGTTAATTTGTTCCAGCGAAATCGCTGTAGAATGAAAGCGTTGTAATGCGAAAATAAAAAACCAGTTGAAACGCATTGAAACCCCTTCAATGTGTTCCATTGGGCTGGAAACTCACCGTCCAGCGAAGATCCTCCATAGGGCTGCCATTTTCGGTGGCTGTCTTGCAAGGAATCCGTCCCAGAAAACAGCAGGGAGACATTTTATTTACCTGGTGACCATTTTGAAACCGCCGATCAGCTGGAGGAAAATCATCGTTTTGTGAAGAATCAGTTCCCGAAGCAGGGAACCGATCATTGCAAAGCGAAAAAAACCCATTCAGACCATCGTTTTGCGATCACAATTGTGATCGCAAAAAGATCGCCGTAATGCGGTTTCATCGTAATGTGGGGCAATCATAAAGCGAGGCACCACTGTATGTTAAATATGCCTTATCACGTAGTTTGGGAAATATTCATTTAGGGCACATAAAACATAGGGCATATAAAACAGATGGTGCCATGTTCGGCTTCAGGTCACATGCTTAATTGGGTCAGGATAAAGACTTATAAAATCTTTATCCGATCATTTCCCATGGAGTTGAATCAATTTACACAACCATTTTAGTCTTGGCCAGCCTTTCATAGTTCAGGGGGATTACATTAATAGTTTCTTTTTTTTCAAAGGGGCTGACCATAAGTAGATCAATTATCTGAATTTGGGTCATAGAGTTTGGTTGAGAAAAAAAAAGTCTGAAAAGGAGAAAGTTATCTCTCTGAACTTGCTTCTTCACTCCATCTGTCAAGTGATGAGTACCCTTTTTTGTTCTCAACATCTGCTATTCAGATGTATACTGCCATCATACAGAGGTTCAGTTCATCTGAACAAAAAGAAATCTAAGTGTGTCAATATCACTGTCAAGCATTAATGATTTCTGCAACTAGAAGAAGTGTGTCTTGTCTTGAACCTGTACTTCTTTTCAATATAATGGGGTTAAGAACTGCCACAGTAACTTTCTGGTCTGCCTGTGGAGATAGGCTCAAAGGCATGTGGTTCCACCTCCACCTCCCTAAGATCTGGGCTTTGAGATACATGGTGCCGGGTATGGGCTTTTTCTGCATGTACTGTTCTTTGGTTTCAGTGCCTGCTTAGTCCATCTGGTGAATAAACCTGCTTTTTCTATCTAGGTTTTGTGAGTGAGACCTCATGGCCACAGTCCAGCAAACATGAGCTCACATGGGTTGTGGCCCGTGGTGTTTTGGCATCAGTCCAGGCTGACATATATGACTTGTGTTGTCAGATGTGAACCCATTTTTATTCCTTGGCCACTTCTGGAAAGCCTAACTGTTCTGCTACCTCAGCTGTCTAACTATACTCCTTCCACTTGCAATATATTTAAGGAATGCATTGAAATGCATGTACATTTCATGGGTCAACACTTTCTTTAATTTATGCTTTTTATTAAATTCCACCCCCCCTCTTCTCTCCATTTGTTACTGAAGCCAGAAAGAAAACCAGGCGTTGAAAGTGGCACCGAAAGCTTGTCAAGAGAGGACAACAGCCAACTTCAGTAACCTTGCAGGGGTGAATAATGATTCAAATGGAGCAACAGCTCTTTGCTGGAAGGTGAGTAACTCTCTCTCTCTCTCTCTCATTCTTTCTGTGTGTGTGTGTGTGTGTGTGTGCATGTGCACACCCATGCACGTGCTTCTCCTTCCCAATGTAAATTACAAATTGACGAGATCAATTATATTGACTCACTTCTGTGAAATCCCTTCCCTTCCAAATTTCTTTAACACGTTAGGATTTTAAGCAGGCTTAAATGTATGCATCCCAGCAGATGCAAACTATATGCTTAAACGGAATGTCTCAAAGCATTAACTGTGACTCATTTGGGCAAGGCTGGAGTTCTATAAAACACTTTGTCAGCACCGGCCAAGCAAAGTCTTCCTGTAGGAGATGAGGCTGAAGCAGCTCTGCCACCATGTAAATGAGACAAGCTTGAGATATGATGAATCTCCTATCTCCTTTTCCTACTCAACTGACACTCGCTTTGAGGGAAGGTTGTAAATGCAAGAGAGATTGTGGTATAATTCCTCAGACTGGCGTTTTTGCCCCCCAGTCACTATTCGATTATCTTCCAAATTGCTGTGTTTCAGAGAGATAAAGATTTTTTATGGCTTGCTGACTTGAAACAACTAGAAGAGCCAGAAAGAGAGGAGGCTAACTGGCCATGCATAGTAATTCCATTGGTAAATGACAAAATCTTTGTTTGTATGACATTTCCAAAATTACTACAGAAGATGAATCTAAAATATAAAATGTCACATTTGGCATGCAAAACTATCAAAATATATTTCAGTATAAAATTCATAGAGGCGTTTAATTTAGAATGTGTTTAATAACTCAGTCTGCCTGCATCAGTAATCCTGCCTTGAGGTTTTAGAAAGATTGTCTTATTTATTCATTCACATGATGTTAATTTTCATACACACACACACACATATACGAGTGTGTGTGTGTGCGTGCGTGCGTGCGTGCGTGTGTGTGTGTGTGTGTGTGTGTGTGTGTGTGTGTGTGTGTGTGTGTGTGTGTGAAGCCAAAATATTAAGGTTAAATCTTCATTCTTAATTAAGATTTTTCTATTTTAAATGAAAATAATTGTCATTCAGATTAGTTTGTTAAGTATGGCTTGTGCTGAGAAAAACAGAAACAAAACATTCTATCTATATGGAAATATGCTGTCTTTTCCATTGGAAATCCAAAGTAGGATTTTAAAAAAGAAAGAGCACTACAGGTTTTGGTCACTACAGGTTTTGAGCCTTTGAATACTTGTCAAGTTAAACTTATTAACATACCATATGTATGCATTGGGATACCATATTATTTAATAACCATTTCTCATCATCATTTGGTTTACCTCAGAATGAATGTATGAAGGGGGAAAAACATTGTAAATGCTGCAGTATCAGAACTCTGATTTCTATAATCCGCAAAGAGATCCAAAAGAAATTGCACTTGTCTAACAACTTCTGCTTTTCCTTCCTTTAAAGATTTTAATCATCATGACTCCTGAACAAATTGTATCCAAAAGCTACCAGCCATATGACGTAATGTCATAGAAAAGAAAGTATGATATAATCCTGCCAGATCTCTCTGCCCCCTCATTTGGCTCATTGCTCATTGGCTACTGTTGCAGGGAGCTGATAACACTATGAAATCATATCATTCTTTGTTTGTCTACTTGTTGCCAGGGCAATCTTGGCTGGTGGGGCTGCAGTGATATCTTAGTTCCTTGAAAAAAAAACTGAGATATTTTGATTCAGCGCTTTGATTTTAGTATCTGTTATACAGCTGTATGAGGAAATAGCAGTATTGTTGTCTCTCCTGAAAGCAATCTTTAGTTCGATAGAGAAACAGTGGTGTATATTAAGATGTTCTATTTGACCTAAGTTTTTTGGACTGCAGTCCCCTTCCTCCACTAGGCTGCAGTCCACAATATACAGTGGTGCCTTGCTAGACGATGATAATCTGTTCCACTAAAATCTCTGTTTAGCGAAATCAGTGTCTAGTGAAAAGCATTTCCCCATTGGAATGCATTGAAACCTGTTTAATACGTTCCAATGGGGAAGAATCATCATTGTCTAGCGAAGATCGGCCATAGGAAAGCCGCTTTGCGAATCGCCGACCAGCTGTTTAAATAGCTGTTTTGCGAAGTTTAGGTCCCGAAAACACCCATTTTGCGAGCACGGAGGGAGCTGTCAAAATCGTTGTCTAGCGAAAATTGGTTTGTGAAGCAGGGACCAAACATTGTCCAGTGAAATTCCCCCATAGGAATCACTGTTTTGCGAATCGCTATAGCGATAGCAAAAAGTCAATGTCTAGCAAAAAAACTGTCATGCGGGGTAACTGTCTAGCGAGGCACCACTGTAATATGCTAGGTATGAGTTGTTGTTCTTTAAGATGCCCCAATACTCTTGGTTATTTTGCTCAGGCAGACTGACATGACTATCCCAATGGTGTGTGTTTGTGATGATGATCTAAATCTTGCAAGAGGTAGCAAAGAGAGTTAGGGAAGATCACAATTTAAAATGGAGCATCCAGAGATGGAGGAGGCAATCCCTTGGGGAAAACCATCCTCCATGTGCAAGGGGCAATGTAAACAACAGGAGGCAAAGCACAAGTGCATGTGGTATGCACAGATTTTTAATGCCTGAGCAGGGATACACTGCTATAGTTTGCCACCTGTTATAACAGGATTGTGATTGTGTGATCAGTCTTTTGTACATTTGTTTACATTTATATGCCATATTTCCTCCAGTAAGCACAAGGCTGTACACATGGTCCCCCCCCCCACTTTATCCTCGCAAGAATCCTCACTGGTAAATAAGGCTAAAAAAGAACGGATGGCCCAAAGTCACTCAGGGTGTGACTAGACAATGAGAAAGAATTGTCTCTGATCACACTGCAAAACATCGCTTTGCTGGGAGTGATATTCCTTCTGTCCATGGAGGAAATGCTCCAGCCTAGTTCTTGCTGCTGGACCACAAAAATCCAGCTCCGCCATGGATCAGTGTTGGCCTGGTCCACAATCTCACATGCAATATACTGTGTGCTTGATGGGAAATGGTTCACACTGGACTGTGCCAAAAGATATCCAAACAATGGGCTATTTCTCCATCTGATCAATGGGTTTTCATAGCTGAGTGACAACCAGAACCTAGATCTCGTAAAACCTAGTCTGGCTCTAATCATTAAACCACACTGGCTTTGAATATGTATTGTTACTGTTGTGAATCGGGAATGCTCCTCTTCTCTTTTCTTCTTCCCTTAGATCAGTTGGTCTAAAAAGTCACAGCCCATTCAGATCCAACTTAAATGCTTACGAGGCATCAAAGATAAAGTGCCACAAGGCAGCTATGTCCTCAAGGTTTCCCTACGTGGACAACTTGGTGGTCAGATCCTTTGCTGGTCCAAAGTGGAAGGTCAGCAGTGGGCTGGAACCTCACTACCAGTCAGACATGATGGAAACTTCTATGATGTGGAGATCTGTTTCGACCAAAGTGTCCATACAGTAAGTGATGTTTCATCAGTATGTTCTCTTGGCTTTGATGGTTTTTGGGGAAATTCTCTGTCAAGCTTCATATTTAATGCATTCCATCTAGCATTTTAGTGCACAGTTTGGATCAATGGAGGTTATCTTTCCTTTCCCTCCCCCAGAAAGCAATCTAACTCACCCATTTCAAAATTTCCAAATATATAATGTACCATTATCACATGGCATTGTCAGCTAAGTTTAGATTTTTGCCTGTGTGTTTCTTATCAGCTATGTAATTTGATTTGGGTAAAGTAGCTTTAGAATAATAAATGAATGAGTGGGTGTATATAAATAGATGAATGCCCAAATCCTTGCTGGAGTTTTGAGCTTCATTGACCCCCGTTTGCTAAAAAAGCAGCATTTTGGATTATTTTGGAATCAACCCAAGCACCTGCAAGGCTCAGTTTTGGAAGAAGGCATGCCTATTTCCTTTCCAGACTCTGCCATGTGGGGCAAGATTGCTGGGTGTCAAGGCACCAGCAGCATCAAGGCAAATGGCTGCAACTGGTTGAATCATTTGCTGAGGAAAGAATTTGTCCAATACATACAAGCTTCTCAACATTTCCTGTATGGTTTAATTCTTATGGAGGTATTTTTGTGAGCCTTGTATGAGAACTGAGTAATTTAAAATTATATACATGAAGTTACAACCATAATTTTTTGAATAACCAAGGAGCACAGTTGCCATTACGGGTTAGTGTGATGGTATTTTTGATGATGTTTGTACTAGCTGAACTATAACTCAGCTTTCCAGTTGTGGAAGAATGAGTGTTGCATAGTTTTTGAGTAGATACCTCATACCACTGGGGTGCTGCATAGTCTTCCACAGGTCATAGCTATTTGTGACCTCTCAGGATTCATGGATTAAAAAAACAACAGCGATCTGGAAATTTGTTTGTTTGTTTGTTTACTTTTACAGATTTGCTTCAGTGAACAAAGTGCTAATATACGGCTGTTCTCCTCCATACTTTATTTTCACAGCAATCCTGAGTTAGGTCAGGTTAAATGAGATATTGACCAGGCCCAAGTTCACCCAGTGAATTGCATGGCTGAGTGAAGATTTGAACCCATGTTCATTCTGCCAAGTCCTAAGCTAACATTCTAACTGCTCTGGCTTTCAACGGATACAATGGATGTGCACTGTCTTCAGACAAAGGTGCAAAAGCAGACCAAATTAGGGGCATTTGTTTGATGTTGGAGCAGAGACAGGGTGGAGCAAGACCACAACAAATCATTCATACCCTGTTCAGCATTCGTAGGGTTAAAAAGAGGGCCAGCAATTTGAAATGAGGAAATGGGAAACTGAAAGTGAGGCAAGGGATGGAACTGCTGGAATCAGAGGGGAAGGTAGGCGACAGCTAACTCCCTAACCATGGAGACACTGGGAAGGCCTCAGACTGAAGTGTATACATCTTTCTGCAGTTGTTTCACCAGCCATTTTAGCAGTGTTGTAGGGTGAAGAAGAAGGACATGTTATTTGGATACATTTTTCCTTTGCTCTCCCACAGCTTGGTTTCCTGAACTTTACTGAAATGTTATTTTTTAGGGTTGAGTGTATATGTGATTGTGGAAGAATGAACGTTGCATAGTTTTGAGTAGACACCTCATACCACTGGGGTACTGCACAGTCCCTCGCAGGTCATAGCTCTTTGTGACCTCTCAGTTCATGGGTTTAAACAAAAAACAAATCTGGAAATGCTGAAATAATGTCACATCCCTGGGAACGGAGTAGGTTAGAATGTCTCCTAAAGGGTACTGAGTGGGTCAGCCCTGTCCCTTGTTTGGTACATAGTGGGTAGAGGGGTTTCTGCACACTCCTAGCAGGCATTCATGCTATGTCTCTCTTCTTTTTTCTTCATTAACATCCTTACATCCCTTGGATCTGCAGGTCTAGAAAAAGTGAAAACCACTGAAATCTCTCTTAAATGCCGCAAGCATCCATAAATCCTAGTGTAATGTTCTTAACATTTAAAATGCATGGAACAGGCATTCTGTCATGTATTACCAGCATGTATTTAAAATTTTAGCATGTTGGGAAATGCAAACACTTTTGGCAAATCATACTTTGTAACATTTATAGCATTTTTATGGCCAGTGAATTACTGTCCTCATGCCCTGCACTTGGACTTCCCATGGACACCATGAGAAACAACATGTGGAGCAGACAGGCCTTTGGTGTGTTTCAGTTTGGCTGAGCTCATGTTCTTCTATGATCCAGTCTTCAGCATCCCTGCCTTACTGGCTGCTATTGAAGAAAGTTCCTATGTCTGCACTGTAATGTCTTTCCATGGACATTTCACAAAGCTGGGTTGGTACTTGAGAACCCAGACAGCTTTCTTCAACATGTCTAAAGTCAAGAAGACACCCTGTTCAAATGCAGGGGTTTGTGTGTGTGGACTGGGGACATTAAGCGAACATTGAAGCATGTGCACCACCTTTTTGCTTTATTAAAGGGTATGCCAACCATATCACTTTACTCCAAGACTGGAATTCAATCAAGATTTCTTGCTCCTTTCCCTTTCCTTTTCTTTTTTGGGACTCTTATTTTTTCAATTCTCTTCCACTATGAATGTCCAAAAAAAATGAAATAAAATAAAATAAAACTGGTCAAATTGTCAATCTGGGCTTAGAGTGGACCTGAAATGGAATGTGCAGTTGTGCCAGCAATGGCAGTGGAGATTATTGCAAAACATACTTTGGATTCTTGTTATGTAAGTCAATTAATCCTCAGCTGTACCTTTAATCTAACTTGTTTTAAATGTTATTCCAGAAACAGAGAAAGATGGAAGTAAGTTAAAAGTATTGCTATGTTCTTGGGATTTGTTACAGGGCAAAATATCAGGCAGTTAATATGAAAGACAGAGTGTTATTTTCACTGGCAATAAAAGAGAGATTGGGGTACAATATAAATAAGGTAAAATAAATTAAAGACATGCATGCCTGATCTTGAAAGACAATATGGTTGTAACTAATACTTTAGACTATTGTTCCAGAATACCATATGCTTCCAAAAATAATAGCTCTCTGATGTCAGCAAAGTTAGTGTCAGCATAGGTTACCTACTACATACAAAATGTATTGGCTCTGTGTACTACATCAGCCTTAAGGAATAATCTGACTTAATCACCCAACCTTTCTCTTCAAATATTTTTGGTTAATTGATCAGAGTTCTTTCCCCAGGCTCACTGATTCACTTTCACCGCCTCCCTTTCACTATCCTCATAGTTTATTTGCTGCATTTAATGATATATGTGAGCCATGTTAGGTGCTTCTTTAGTGGAAAAGCAGGGTAGAAAGAGAAATAGCAATGGTAATCATCACCATCATCATTCAAAGTCCAAACTAACAGACACCTTGAACATAACACACCAGACATAGTAATAATAGAATGAACAAATGTCTGGATCATTGACATTGCAATTCCAGGGGATGCAAGAGTTGAAAATAAAGAATTGGGAAAACTAACAAAATACAGAGATCTGGCTTGTGGACATCTCGCTTGTGGATGAAACACACTTCAGTGGTCCCCATCATCATTGGGACTTTGGGAACAATGACAAGAAATTTCATAAAGTATTATATGCAGGTGCAGATCTCAGAAATAACACCATCAGAGCTACAAAAATGGCAATATTAGGAACAGCATACATAATGCACTGATATTTAACAGATACATAGTTTTAGGTTAAAACTTGTATCTGTTATATAATACCAGTCAATCTGTCTACTATTTTAATTGACTATGCCTGGTGTATCATCATCATCATCATCATCATCATCGAATAACAACAATAACAATAATAACAACAGTAATAATTCATGTTGGGTATGTTTGTACCATGGCATAAAGCACAAATGGGAAGGGAGTTTAACTTGATCTGTGGAATGTCTGAGGGTAAAAAGCCAATTCAGTTTTGAGCCACTATATTTATTATCAAATTCAGACTGAGTGGACTTCGTAGCTAGCAATTTCTCTTCCTCTTAGACTCATGCCTTTGAACTCTGGTATATGTCCTTCGTATAACCAAGCAAGTGCCATGTGCCCATTTCTTTAGTGTCAATGCTTGTGAGATCAAAGAGAAAGGCTTTACCCACTGCAGAAGCCAGATCATGGAACATTACTTTTAAAACCAATTTTTTTGTTCAGCTCATTACTGTGAGGCATCATGGGGTCCTCCTCCTCCTCATCAATGGTTTGACTGCAGAAGCAGCACAGTACATTAGATGGTTACCAAAGTGTCATCAATGTTGTTATACACACCGTACACCTACACTTATGGGTCACTGCAGTGTACAGTCACAGTCTCAGTACTACTTTCTGTCCACTTTATCTAGGAACACCCAGCAGCTGGGTATAAAAATAAAATATCTTTTACCATTGTAATGCATGGTGTTTTCCCTCCATGAATGAGAATAATCCATGGAAAATTCCATGCCCACTGCCATGCATTATAGCCATGAACAGATATGTATTTTACACCAAGCTTCTAGATATCTACATTAACTAGACTCAGTTACTTGAAGAGGTGATAATGATAATGTAATAAATACCACAATACTAAAAGGGCTTCCTTACATGGTTAAAGATTAAGGAGAGTGGTAATGATAATATGTGGACAATGTTACCTGTCCGTGGGTAGTGGGAATAAAGCTTCAACAGACTGTTCTATTACTTCTAAAAAGTAACGTTATTGGGTCTCACCACTAGGAAAAATAAGGAGTAATCATAACGATAATGATGTTTAACATATTACCTCCAAGTTCTCTCTCATGCCACTTTATTAAACTTGCATCAACTGCAATACTGGAATGCAGCAATTTGTCATCATTAATTTCTAACCCTCTACCATGCGTTTATTTATTATTTAAAATATTTATAGCCTTTCTCCTCAAGAGGACCCAAGGCGGCTAACAGTATTAAAAGCTTAAAAAATTATTATAGTCTTAAAAACAATTAATCTGAAACAATAGCAAAAGGGATAGGTAAAAAGCAATTCTAAACACATTAAAAACAACAAAAAGGCTGCAACTGCATTTGAAGCCTACCTGAAGAGAAAATCTTTGCTTGCTTGTGAAAGGAAAGGAAAGCAAACGGGGGGGGGGGGGGGCAGACTAGCCTCCTGTGCAAGGGAAGCAGTGAAGGAGAGGGCCCTCTCCTGTATCCTTACCAAATGCACCATGAGAAGGGTGGAACTGAGAGAAAGTCTTCCCCTGATGACCTTAACGTCCAGGCAGGCTCATATACAGTAGGGGGATGCAGTCTTTGAGATAGCTTGGGCCCAAGTCATCTAGGGCTTGTCAGTCAACACAAGCATCCTCCATCACACTGCAGTTTTGTAAGTTGATATTCTGTTGGGAATATATGGATAAGCTACATGTGTCCAGCTTTTCTCACACTAAAACGAAAACAAGTCTTAATATTTAAGTAATTGCAACATTTCTGTGAACATGACAGCTTTGAATCCAATAAGCATCCATTACAAGGATACCATAGTTGCAGAAGTGCTGGTCATAATTTGGAGAACCTTGTTTGGCTGTTCTAAGGTCCATATTGTAGCATTACAAATATTTTTGTTTGGAAGAAACTATGGGTCTAACTACACAATGAGGAAAATGCAAATGAATCCACTGTGCAGTCGCACCCAAGAAGTCAGGTTTCCCTGGGTTAATTCATTTCAGCCAACCACACAGGAATCAGAGGAAGGAGAGGATGAAATCAGTCTTGTTTGCAGCTTGTTAACTGTTTGGATCTTCTCCTGCTCACACTTGATGCCTGGCTCTACTTTAGTCTTCCCTTCTCTCTCCACTTCTTTCTTTCTTTCTTTCTTTCTTTCTTTCTTTCTTTCTTTCTTTCTTTCTTTCTTTCTTTCTTTCTTTCTTTCTTTCTTTCTTTCTTTCTTTCTTTCTTTCTTTCTTTCTTTCTTTCTTTCTTTCTTTCTGTTTTATTTTATCTTATTTTAAAGACTAGCTGTCCTAGTACTAAGGCACCTGGCCAACCAAAGGGGGGTAAAGAGATCAAGGAGTCAACAAAGAGAAAGGAGGAAGTTTTAAGGTAGCTCTGCTCTAACTGTGGTCTCTGCAGATCTAAAACTTCCTTCTTTCCCCAATTCCTTATTTTTTTCTTTTTCTTTCTTTTGGCCAGCCAACTGCCCTAGTACCAGGAAAGCAAAACAAGGAAGGAAGAAAGGAAATGGGAAACAGATCCAGAAATCTTGTATGTTAAGGAGATAATACAAATGACAGTCAGTCTCCCTGATGCCCCTCCTTTTTCACTCCTAGTGTAACTGGCTGGACTGGTTTTAAATACACCACTGTTTCCCCCTGCCCAAGTAATCACACCATCTGAACCAATGTGAATGCATTCAATTATTTAAAAAAAGTAGAAGCCCCAGCACCAGAGGACAAAACTATGGATTTGCTCCAAGCTCATTCCCATTGACTTCTGCATCATGTATTCAACTGAAAAAAAATCAGACCATCCCAATCCTGGAACATTGCTGGAATTATTTGTCAATGCAATTGAACCCTTAGGCAGTAATATGTAGTTAATTGCTAAAACAGCACATTTGCTCAAGTAGATCACTTCAGAGAAACGTGTTGGTCCTCAAAGGTGAAGTAGACTTCCTTTCAAAGCAACAGATAATATATCTGGAACTTTCAAAGCTTCAGAAAGGAATTTGGAGCTTTAGAAAGAGTGTGCAAGTAATCTCATCTTTCTATGTGCACAGAGCCACTTCCCTGATGGTCCCTAATATGCATTGTAGTTTAAACGAGATACTGTCCAAAATGGAGAAAAATGCAAAGCTGTAATAAAACAGTTGATATACCATTTATTTGATCAATGTGTTGAATAAGCAGCACATTCTGTAATGTATATCACCATGCCAATTTGTATTTTGTTTCTGTCTTTTATTATATTTAATAACTTTTTTAAAAGGAAGGAGATCTTGGTTGTGCTATCTATCTATGCAGAAATCCATCCATCTATCTGAATATATACCACAGGCTATGTCAGCTTTCCAGTGCTGTCTTTTCTTTGAAAAGGTATAGCCTGTACACAGCCTTACCCATTTCATATGCCTATAAAGTTCAGAGTTGCTGATGGGAAGAGATTCATATCTCTTTAGATTTTTAAAGAATATATTACCACAATTAATATTTATGGGTCAATGTGGCAACGTAGGAATGTTGTAAGACTAGCTAGATACCATTTTGCTTTACTTAAGGGAAAGCCAGGGAGAATAAAATGGCAACTTTTCAAATATGACATTTAATCCATGCATGTAAATCAAACTGTGGGAAGAATCTATTATTCATTATTAAAAGGGCACCATATTTTTATTATACTGAAAATGAAACCCAAATGCTGTGAAAAATTTAGTGGCTTCTCTGGAAGTTTCAGGACACTTATCATCCAGTCATTGAGCTGGTGCTAGCACTCATTTTAAATTATAGCTACCAAAATAATAGGCTTAAAAGTTTTGGGCCAAGAAAGGAGTGGAAGAGAAACATGATCAATTTCACTCCAAAAGGTAAATTTATTTTTTAATGTAAGGTTTCTTAAAAATCATATCACAGTGCAGTTCACCGGTAATGTTTGGAATGAGATCACTATGAGAAATATAGTTCATATTCTTATCATTATTAGTCACACCCACAATTTTTTGCCCGAAGTACTTTCTGAAAGCTACATATATCAGAATCTGATTAACATGACCTAAGGTAGTAGTTCTTAAAATATGATGAGACCAACATTTCCTGAGCCTCTTTTTCTCTGTGTCAGCATCTGACTAGGAGCTAAGATACTTTTAATAGCAATACAATGCAGTACTAGTAGCTAAGCTACAGGAATACATAGAGAGAGGGTGGGGGAGAGACTTACCCTACAAGATGTGCATAGGAAACTTTACATAAGTTAAAAGTATGCATTTGGAATGGTGTGAAGAAAAGATTGGTCATAATATAATACTACCAGCGTTCTTTTTGAAATGAGGAAGACCTCCAGTGCAATGGTAAGCATACCTATGCACACACACACACTCTCACACACAAATTCAGCATTCCTTGTAAAAATAGTTCCTTATGTATTTCCTTTGCCATTATCTTCCCATCCCCACTGTACTATACGGGCTATAACACCATTATTCTAATCATTTATCTCCATTTGCATGCACTAACCCTGAGCAGCAACATGAAGTAATGCAGAAAGCAACAGAAGAATATGATATAGTAATTTGAAATATTAAAATGCCCAAAGATTCCTAATCCAGAGCCAGATATTCACATCTGTATTGATGTGAATATCTGAGTCACCAATTGAGATAGTAACAGCCAAAGAACTATATGTGCCAAGAATGTTGAGGCAACTTTCTACCCAGTGGAAGCTTATGCTGTGAAGAATGGGCGAGAGAATTTATGACAGAGGTTCTTATATTCTTCACAGCACAAGCTTCCACTAAAGACCTGTATATTAAAGACACTAACCTCACAATGTTTAATACCTACCGGCTTTCTTACCAATTAACCACAATTTCTGTATTTTGATATATGCCTTGATGTCATGTATAAATATTTGCCATGCTATATCTCCTTCTCTTATGTCTGATGAAGTGGACTTGTCCACGAAAGCTCACATTAAAATAATATAAAAGTTAATCTTTAAGGTGTTACCACTTTTTTTTTACTTTTTATTTTGTTTTCATCTATAATGCTATGGTTAAGGTATTATTAGAGTCTGGTAAAGATTCCATACAGCTTAGTGTCTGACCAAAAATTGCTGGATAGCTCATTGGCTGCAGAGTCAGAGGCTGAGAGTTCAGTTCCCCACTGTGCCTCCTCGACAGACCTGGACTTGATAATCCACAGGGTCCCTTCCAGCTCTGCAGTTCCATTATTATTATTTATTATTATAAGTAGATATGCAGGTAGGGTAGCTACTTGCACATCACCCAAAATGATAGTAAAAGACAGCACCAATTTACTTAAAATGGCCTATACAGTACTAAGTTATATGTACAGATGCAAAATTGGGAGTCATATTTATATACAGAATTGCAGTACATCTCATGCAAGTGGGAAAGACAATCACTAGGTAACTTGTGTGTATGATGCCAGGCCAGCAGCAGCCTGTTCCCTCAGATTCCAGGGCCAAAATCTGAGACCAGGGAGCAAGCAGGTCTTGTGATGGCAGACTCTTGTGAAGTTATAGAGGTGGTGCAGGCAGGGGTTGAGAGGAAGTTCTGGTGCTTGACTCCGTGAGTTGCTCCAAATCGTGCAAGGGATCTGATGGCAGTGGGGGAAAAAGGCAGGTGTGAAAGGAGGAAAAGTGGGAAGAGCATCAGTGGATGCATGCATGCATGCACTTGGGCTGCCTGTGTCTTATGTACTAACCCCATCACACTGAGCCAGAGCACACTTCTTCAGCTGAGAATTAGTGAGTTCCTGAAGTTTAAAGTCACTTTCTTCTCTTTCAGTGCTCCCCACTCAGAGAAGGTCCTTGAGATTTCAGTCCGTGCCCTAAGAGACGACTACTTGGGTGTTTGCTGAGTCTGCTGGCCTGGTGCTTACTGCCCAGGAGGAACTTAAAGGCCCCAGATCTTCCTCCTTATAATTTTTTAAAAAATCTTTAAATCAGATTTGGATTAGACAGCCCTTCAAGTAGAAGGCATGTCCAAAAGCTGGAGTTACCTGCTAGTCCTTCAGAAGAGGAATGTCCTCCCTGAAAATGGGCAGATGGACATTGTAGATGGAAAGGAAGGCTGCGTTTACCTCCTAATGACCAACCATGAAACAAAGCAGGCCAGTTTGTAATATAAGGATGTAAGAGTCTTCATGTTATGACAAATAGATGTCTTTTGAGCATTTACCAAATGTTTGCTTCTAATGACGCCCTCGATAGCATCCAGTTGAAAACTTAGCATTCTAATGAACTGCAAGGATGAATTCCATGAGACTGAAGAGAAGTGTAATTCAAGACGGGTCATTTCTAAAAACACCTTGAGATGTTTCCTTTGAATAATCTCAAATATGAAGCTTATGCAAACAGGATACTTTATCAAATTATCAGAGGCCATCTGTGGTTTCACTTTGAGGAATAATTAGAGAATCCCTCAGTTGCTTTAAAAATCATTGATACTGTAGAATAGCAGATCATTATTTATTACTGCTTTTCAGTGGGCATGAGTTCTCAAACTTTGTCAGATCTTGAAGCCTTTAACATAATGCATATGTAGCGCATGTTCTTTTACTTGGAAATAAAACATGCTTTGATCTCTCCACTTCCCCACATTACCCCACTCCGACTTTCTTTCAGTGAGGCCAGGTTGCAAAGCTTGGCCCAGACATAAAATGTTCAGAAGAACCCAAAGCCGGTGGTGTGAGCAAAATAATTCGGTCGAGGTTAACAACACTCATAGCTTACGTTGCTCTTCCCTGCTGGTCACAGAAGAGAAGCAATATTGGCAGCAGATGTGTTGGGCAATTGGCACCAGATGCATAGGCCAAAGCACACAGGATGCAACAATTATTCTCCTGTTATCTGAAAAGACAAAGGGTGATATTTGTTGGTCTTTACACCCATTTCCACTGCAATGCCTGTGAAATTCACACTCTCTAGTCACCTAGGAATATGCTGGACCAAGGAGGTGTTGGGACCCTGTTGAGAAGAGGGTTTGTTCTTACACTGCTTTGACCTTGAAATTGTTTCTGGACCTGTAGCTGTATCACAGGCAAACTAGAGGTGGCAGGAGAGAGCAGACCTCTGAGAGACATATTCCTAAAATACAGCCAGACGAATGAAAATGGCTCAGAATTTGACCGAAACAACAACAAAGGAACAGAGCTTCAGAAAACTATAGTTATGGATTATAACTCACAGAATCGACCAATTATAATATTTTGGCAAGGTTTTCTGTTCAAAATGTCCTTTTTCTTTTATTTTTACTCCTGTCAAAGGAATATATATATATATATGGAAATGGAAAGCACCAAGGTGGTACCATTTTTCCTGTTGAAAATTTCCTAGGCATCTATGGGATCAAGAAAAAAAATCAAAGGAGAACCTTGTGGGAGGAAAAATAGCTGGAAAAACCATATCCTCCAGTGCTTCTTCCACAGGGTGATGAAAAATACAAATCTGAGCATTTAGTATCTGCCAGTGAACATTTAATTTTAGAATTAATTTGGTTCACCAAAGTCAGTGGTGACTGTTGTGATTTTCCCTTCAGTTGGTAGCATGAGGAACACCTCATTATTTGATTGCTTTATTTACTTACTTGATTTCTGAAACCAAAACACTGAAAATTCAAATAAAGCAAGGAACAGAACCATTCAGTAAAACTGGCACCCTTTAACCACAGTTAAAATTAAAGGGCAGAAAAACACAAAAGCCAGACAAAACAGGTTGGTGTTCACTGTTCGAAGGAAAACAAGAAAGGAGTCTCCATCAACTACTGTAAGAGGAATTTTGAGTGGCATCACATTTGAGGCACTACTCTTAAGAACACTATGTCTCAAGTACCTACCAATAGGTGGAGGGACATATGGCAAGGCCTGCAGGGATAACTGTGATTAAAGATAAGATGGAAAAAAGATGACTCCTACTATTTACTGTTTTGTAGGCCAAAGCCTACATTTTTTGTCCTAAGACTGGAAGCTGGTCAAGTTGTTCCAAGATGGGTGTACTCCTAATTGATTTTCTTTTCTTCTAAAATGTATGCCATGGGTCCTTTTCTTAACTTCATGAGGCATTATATTGGAAAATATTAAGGGATATTGATTTATGTTGTATTCAGCACATTCACAGTGTATTGAAAGGTGAATTGATTCACATTTGCTTCCTTTGGCTTTCATTGCATTTTCCTTCCATTGTTTTTGTCTTCATTAGCTTTAATTTTGTCATAAGCTTTGGATGAAAGTCTGCATCGTTTAATCTGCCATAGTATTGTGTTCCTTGAAACAGTAGCTACCACAGTTTGTTCATTAGTTAGTTTGCAGTTCATTAATGAAGAATATGATTTCATGGGATGAACTGTCGACCTGAAAATCTTACTTTGAATCCTTGGAATATTTGTATTTTAGTGGTTGTTGTTCTATATTAGGAATGATTGGCCATAAATTCAGTAATACTGAAATTTGATTGTATAGTTGTGCTGTACAGGTTTGGGATTTGCTAGATGCTGTTCTAATTGAATGGCAGATGTTCAAAAATCACATCTTTATGTGAACTGGGGCTTTGTCATTTTGGGACTGTAAAAATAATGGGCTTTGTGCAATACCCTCCTAAGTTCAGCTCCTGGGGAAAAAACAAAGAAGAAAAGTAGAGATTTAAAGATTTTTCTTTTCTTTTTTAAAAAATACCAAAAATGGTGATAAGCCTGAGAGCAAGTTGGACTTCTAGATAGCTCACATCAGAGAAAATTCCCCCAGCTGAACCTGCTAATTTGAAATATCAAAATAGATTTAGTTCTCTTTCTCTTGAGTGTTTCCGTATTGAAATGATGTGGCATATGGGGAAGTAAAATATATGACAATGAAACGGCTATAAAGCAGTTGATTTCAGAAATAGTGTCAAGTGATGATTTCAGCTCAATTTACTGTAGCTTTAAATCGGTTAAATGGAACACTACTCAGTACAAAGAAAGAAAGAATCATGTGCCTTCATTCTCCCTTGTTGCCTAACTTGTGGCATCTTGTAAAGGTGAATACATTGAACAAAAAATAATTGTTTTAGGGTAAGGCCTATTTCAGGCCAAGCTATTCTACCGAATACATCATGTGACCATACCACTCTTGGTTCCACTGAGGAAAACTTCCACTGTAACTGTGGAACAACACTACCTCATAGGAAGGGAAGGATTTGCAGATCCAAATCAGCAGCAGATTTAGCTTGTTTTCCCACTGCTGGCTTCCAAAAACAGATTGAGGCAAGCAGAAAAGGCAAGCACCCATCTGTAGTAAATATTTTTGAAATCAGCTTTTTTTAAAAAGGGAGAGAGTGTAAACCATCTGTCATTGAATTCAGTAAAGGAAGGCATATTTTAAATTAAGCACATCACACACACACTTAGGAGATAGGAACCAAACACCTGGATTAAAAATACATTTTGGTAACTAATATTTTAAACTTTCCCCTAGGTTATTTAATATCTAATGTCTAACCTATCTAATGTCATCAAAGCAAAGAGAGCACTAATTATAAAAACCAGGAAGAGTAATGTGGCAACTATGAGTATAAGACTAGCTAATTTTTATTTTTCTTAAGCTGCCATGTGTCCAAGCCCATTTCTTCAGATGAACAGAGTGGCCATTACATTCATCTGAAGTGTGATTGGATACACAAATGCTTATAAAAAAATAAAAACTAGTTAGTCTTACTACTGCTACATTACTTTTCCTGGTTTTCATTTAGTTACAAAGTGAACACAGTTCCCTATTACATTATATTTTATTAATTACAGAATCTCCCTTCCAGTTATAAGCTAAATGTTCCATCTCGTTTTACCCTATGTGAGAATCAAATGCCACAATTTTGCCAAGGCAGCAGTTTCTGGGTGGAACCAGATATAGGCTTACATCTAGCATCTTCCTTCCTCTGCCTGCTACAGCTCTCAAAGTCCTCTGAAAACTAGCTGTGAATGGTTTTCCAAGTGCTCCTAAATATGTTTTTTGAATTTACAAGGAGCTGCAGTGGAAAAGGAAAAATAATTGCATCCTGATTGTTTTTTGGTTTAGCTGTTCTACCAGTAAAAGGCAAGCACAGAATACTGCCAATATATCACCAGTCCAGGGGATTCTTCACTGTGGCCAATGACAGAGTTTTTTTAAACATAATAACGAGACATCTGCTTAAATCTGAAGCTATTTTGTGGCATTCTTTAATGTCTTTGAGGAATGGGAGCATGTGTGAAATCTCCATTTACAGTACCTTTAGCAAGTGGCGGAGAATCTCAGATAATGGTTGTTGTGGGTTTTTCGGGCTCTTTGGCCGTGTTCTGAAGGTTGTTCTTCCTAACGTTTTGCCAGTCTCTGTGGCTAGCATCTTCAGAGGACTGCACTCTGTGCTCTGGTGCTGTCCTCTGAAGATGCCGGCCACAGAGACTGGCGAAACATTAGGAAGAACAACCTTCAGAACATGGCCAAAGAGCCCGAAAAACCCACAACAACCATCAGATCCTGGCTGTGAAAGCCTTCACGAATACAGTTTCAGATAATTTCCTTTTTCTTTCCCTCTTCTGTTAATGCTCTTTACTATTTGTTAGAATAGCAGTGTTTGGGGGTGGGATATTGTTACCGTTCCAAGCCCCTCCAAGTAAACATTCCAATTGTTTCAAAGCAACACTTCTATTTTCTATTTCTGAATAATTATTATTTACCTTTTTAGTCACAGTAACAAATCTGAATGCTACAAGCTGCTAGCTTGTGGTGCAAAATACAGATCCGTCTTATTTCCTCAGTACTTGCAATGGAACATGAATCAACTCTTGGACCATGTGATATTCTCTTGCCATCATTTCCTGAGGGCACACCTTGCTACCATTAAGAGTAGCTAAAATGTTACAGTTACATAGCAAAAGGAATAGGATTGTGCATTATTAAGACACAGTTGCCATGGAGTGAAGTTATACCTTCATTGCTTGGACCCAGGGAATAAAGACACGTAACTGTTATTTATAACTGGTTACTTCCAAGCTCTATGTATGAGTTATATGATCTGATGATCACAAAATTGGGTTTCTAGGAAATTATAAAGGCAATTTAAAGGTGCTCACATTTTTATGAGGATTGGTTGCATCAGGGAAATTTTAAATTTATTAGAGACCAAATGTTTTGGAAAATAAGTTATATAGTAAGCCTGACTAATAATGTTTCAAAAGCTTCAGCAGGAGAGCCCTTTGATGTGACAAAGGAACTATAACTGATCATCTTCTATGTCATGGGATAGTACAGCCATATACCACCTTTAAGCACGGAGAACATCTTATAGTGAAAACATGGAGCTCCATGTGTGTATTGTATTGCTTGTGTTTTGAAGATCTGCACTGGGCAGAGTTTCACAAACCACATTAGTGTACAAACAAATGTTCTTTCCTGGAAAAGAGAAAATGAGACAAAGGCAACTTATGGAATCTATATGATTTCAGGGAGCATCAGCTTGTCAACATTAAAATTAAATGCCTTCTCATACCTGTCTGTTCAATACGTTTAGATTTAAAAATAACTCTCCACTATTAATTTAAAAAATGGAACTTTTGGTGGTGTGTTTGATTTAGAAGGATCAGATTAGTGGGACTGGCCTACAACGTTTCCCTCAAAATTTGTGTGAAGTTTAATGTAGTAAGATGTACTGTATATTTTATTAAAGTTTTTTTCACTAATGGTTTTCTGGAAATGCATTGACATAATGTCAAAGGATCATATTGCTGACCGCTTGTTTTTTTTCTCCTCCAAAAGGATGTTCCAGCCAGAAAGGATGGGACGCCTGGAGAGATACTTCTATTTGAGCTCTTTCTTCTTCGTGGGACTAACACTTGTATTGACCAAGTTGTGGGCTGGGGAGCTTTTCCCTTATGTAACAACAATTTGGACACAGTGGAGGGGAAGTTTAAATGTCCCCTGCTCAGAGGTCACTGCAACTCTAAAATTGATAGGTTCCAAAAAATTGAAAATCTGATTTCTTCTGATTTGGACCATTGGCTATGCAATCTCTATTTTCAGGTTGGTATGAAGTAGCTTTAATCATTTACGTTCACAGAAGCTTCTTAGGGATGCCTTCCTTCTGTACTCCCAATAAATGTTATCAATTTGTTAAAACACATTTTTAATGGGTATAGTTTTTATGTATTTTAGAAATGAAGACAAGGTTTTAAAGAAACATGGATTCATATTTAAGAGCAATGAGGAAAGGAAAGAGTTGATATGCCTGAAGGTTCATTTCACTTGACGCTTCTCCTTGAGGCTGGGAATTTTTCCAGCAATGAACACCCTCTTGAAAATGTGCAGTGGCTAAATTTAGCTGTAATGTAGTATTTAAAACTGTAAGACTTGAGAATTACTTTCAATTTTGAACTTCAAAGTTAGCGTTGAGACCCATTGAGGCTTGTGGCTGTGGGGAGTAATTGAGTCATTGGATTCACAACTTGATGGACAGTTGTGTTTTTAAATTACTGTGCTGCACACTGAGCACATTTAGGACAGGAATTATGCGAATTAAGAAGAAACTAATGACTGTGGGACCCCTGCAGTGGGAGTTCCCAGAGAATCCTAGATCAACACTTCTGATTGAACATTGGAGAATATTAGTAGAATAATTTTGCATATGGCTGACCTATTCATATAACAGGGCTCTCTCTTATCAGATAATTAAACTTCCACGGTATTCGGATGAACAGAAGGAATATGAGCCAGGTCTACAGGCTTCTTCAAATCAGCTTGTTTTTGCAAGTATTGCTGAGAAGAATGATGTTTCAAAGAAGGAAATAACAGTCAGACTACAACATGATGAATTAAAAAGTCATTCAAGATGCTCTTTGGCATCACTGAAAGGTTAGTTACTTATTTCTTTAAAAATTAGCATCATTTAGTACATTCCTATACAGAAGGGATACATATTCTTTCTGGGTCCCAAGCCCACATCAGGTACTGGTTGAGTTGCCAAAGTTTCCAGGGGCTTTGCATATATGGATATGCTTGCATCTTCGCCCTCACTTTTCAGCATGCTGTCATCCCAAGTGATTTCCCAAAGAACTTGCTGTTTTCCTGCTACTAGAAACAGTGAGCAAATTGCACTTCTGGGATGCAGAAAATCTACCATCCCAGTCGGCATAGCTGTGGGAAAAAGTGGGTGGAACTCAGTTGGCTGTGGAGCACCATAAGGAAGAGCTGAGACCCAGGGTTGATGTACTCCCACCACACAGGAACTGTTCTACTATCCTTCATTTTGAGAGACTCATCCTCTCCATGAGGAGTTATCAAAGATACTTCCCTAAGTATTCAGCGCTTATAAAGGAACAGAATTACTTCAGTGCAAAGACAATTAATGTACAACTCCCACTCCACGAGTGACCTCTCAATGGTGCAAATACCTGTCGTTGCAACAGTCATGTCTGCTGTGAGAGAAAACGCTCTATTCCTAATTCAGTAGTGGAGGATGTTCTTATATATGATAGATCGTTCCCCATGATGTAGTCATGACTTTGAGTTTTAAAGTAGCATCACACCATTGATGGTAAGTGGTTCTTCATCCAACTCCCATAGCTTGATCATCTCCACAGCATAACCATAAAACAATACTGAAAATCTTGGCAGACAGTAAGACATGTGTGGATGTCAGTGTGGAAAGTGACTGTTTCTGGAAGGAAGGTGCCATCCGGCATTGGTGCCTCCATCAAGTCAAAAGCCCTACAGGCATTAACAAGAGAGGCGCTTCTCATTTCTCTTTTCCATAAGAAGATTTAAACAATACTTTGCAAGCAATGAGGAGTCAGAATGGGTATCTGATTTTTATCCAACCCTGAAAGCACATGCGTGGTCATAGGCAAACTGCACAGTCCCAAGGCATCTGCAGAAGAAGAGAATGGTAAACCACTTCTGAGTATTCTCTACCTGGAAAATCCCGAAAATGGTCACATAAGTCAGAATTGACTTGACAGCACATGATTATTTGATTTGAAATCACATGTGTCAATACAGATGCATAGAAGAAGGAGAAATCTGTGTGACGGACAGGTGAGCAATCATCTTTGCATAGTTCTATAGGAAATATGTTATATGCTGAAGCCTTACATGAACACATATATATTCCCTACCCTACAAAGGCTGACACAACAAAAATCACGAAGAATAATTTTCTGTATCGTTTGTATTTATTTATTTACTTGGAGCCTTCTTTAAAGATATTATTAGCTGTTAATATCCCCCATGGGTTTGTTTTCTAATATATATCGGTGCCCTGCTACAGTATGCTGTTTCTGCTGGTGATGTGTTGCTAAGAGATTTAATAATGGGCAAACAAACACAACATGTGGTAATCCATTTCAAATTAAAAGTTTATTAAATGCTAGCTTGATGACTTTCTGGCTATTTACAATTAAAGGAGTAAACCTTAGGGAACTGCAGAACACGTGGTGAGTGTTGCCGTTTCCAACAGAACAAATGCATTTATGATCTGCAGCAAGCTGTTGATCATGGATACATTCTATAAACCCTTTATAGTCTCTTAAGACACAACATAAAACTATGCTAAAGTGGCATTAATGTTGAGACACACAAACTGGAAAACTTAAGAACCTAATGAGAATTGTGCTTGCTCTTTAACAAAACCTACTACAAATATTCTAACAACCACCAATGAATTGGAAACACCATTGGATTAGAACACAGTTGAGGCAGTAATATGAATACATTTTGCATCTTGATTGCACCCATGCACGGAGCATTAATATGCATGATTAAATAATATGCTCTTCCTTGTTAAAGCTCTTTTTGCATGGGCAAGTTTTGGAACATGGGAGGAAATGGTATGGAGAAGTAGCTGGTAGGCAGTAGAATGAGCTGGCCCTGGGCAAACCTATTAAGAACCATATCTAAATTTAGGGGTGGATAGGATGGAGCTTCGAAAAGGTCAGGGGTTTCATTGTGGGAGAGTTCATTTCTGCCCCCCTTTTGCCCAGTACAAATGAAAGTGAAATCACAAGTTATATCATGTGTTCTTCTACCCCATTCCTACAATAAATGGCCCTCAGACTCCTGGCAATCTACTGTAAAAAATTTTTAACTTGGACATTGTGATGTTCCACCCAGTGTTCCCTGTTTGTTTTTCCCAAACCAAGGTTCACTCTGGTGACATTTTCTCTTTCATCCGCTGCCACCAGTGGATATCCTTATCCACACTTGCACAATACTTGAATCAGACACTTGCTGCCAACATGTTTATTTAGGTAGTATTTGATTCACAGATGTTCTCTTTAATCATTGTATAGAATCACTCATTAAAACTTCTTATCGGGTTACACGTTCAACTCTTCATTTGTTTTATTATATCTATTCACTTTAACCAACTTATTAATAATATCAATTCTCTCTATCTATCTTAACTATTCAATTTCTCTCCCCCACACTCTCATTCTCTCTTTTCCTTCTCTCTTCATAACTCTTTCCAACTGTCTCTAACTGCCTAACTGACTCCACCCCTCCTGTCCTCTCATAGGTTCCTGCACTTGAGCTTCAGCTATGATTGACAGGAGTGACGTGGGCATTCCGTCACAGACATTTATTTGGAATTTTATGTATGTATCTATTTCAAATACTTATAACCCACCCTATATTAACCATACCATGCCTAGTCTGACTTCAATCCAGATAAATGTGCATGGGATTTCAGAATCACAATAGTCAATGTTGAGACCTATATTACACAAAGCTAGGCTTTCCACAGCATTTTGTCTTTGGGTCCACATTGTACAGAGACTAGGTTCCAAAGTTTGGATTTTTTCCCTAAAAATGTTTAAATTTTATCCCTTCTCTCCTGAACTGACTTTCAATTTAATTAGGTGGGAGTGATATGTAAAATAATTACAATCTTGTGTCAGCTTTTTCTATAGTTTAGTCAAGAGAATCAGATGATTAACAGGGAGACTTGGAACTAAATATTGCTCTGTGTGCCTATGCATTGAGGAGAATGATCAGCCCGGGACAGGAGTTTTGCCGTGCTCCTCAGTACGCTATGATAAATGATAATTGTTTGTATTCTTCTGGATGGCTAAAGCAATTTCACTTGTGTAAACCAGCACAGACGTGATTTGAAAAACTTTGAATGAAACTGGATTTCCCCTGATGTGTGGTCACAACCTTAGTTTCCTTCAATATCGTTAAGAAAAAACTTGATTGAGAGAGATATAATTTTCATTCCACTCCCAGCCAAAAAATCTCCCACAGAAGCTACTATGTGATACGATATAAGACACATCCCCTGCCCACAGGCTTCCGATCTTCAAAGGTATGCCAGAAAGGGGAAAAGGAGAAAGCACATAATCTTCCAACAAGGTTGATGAAGTGGCCATGCTTCCCACATCATCTCTGTCTGTTATAGCCTAATGGAATAATTGCCAGTGATAACAGCTGAGGGAGGAGCTCAGCACAGACAACCTTTCAGTAGGGCTGATGGTAACACCTGTGCACTTCTATTGTCTCATGAGATTCATTTGTCCCTTGCTTTCATCACAAGTTCTTTTTCATATGTTCTTCTACTCATGAGGGCTTTATGGATGTGAAACTCCTTACACTTCCATCTTGGCAGGTAAACAAGGGAGGAAATTTCTTTTTTTATTACTCAACAAGATTTCTTAGCAGGAGATATTCTAAAAAGTATTTCTCAGTGGAAGCTGCACAGAATCAGAGTTCAACCATGTCTTGCACAACACACTCTGCAAGAAGTATAGAATGTGCTGCTGCTCCTCCCCTCCCTTGCATCCTTCAGCTCAATTAGCCACTCATCAGGCCCAGTGTACTCGCTTCCTGCACCTCCTCCACCGATCATTCTGTCCTGGCAACAGCTCAGGGTGATCTCTCACTCAGGCAAAGGGGTGGGGCAGAGAAGTCTGTGGTTTTGCTCATGACTGGGAGATTAGCTGAGGAAGTGGGGAAAAAAAGCAAGCTGGACCTGGTAAATGGTTGGTTGGGCCATAGGAGACAGAAACTGGACAAAATGGATGAACTGGTCCATGCCCATCTCTACTTCCCACAATGTCTCTGCAGCAGTCTGTAAACATACTACTGTTTCACTTTAAGAAAGACTGGCTGATCATTAAAAATGTTGCAAACAACTCATACTACACATCTGAAAAATCAAAGCAACGAGGCACTACCAATTTGGCTAATTAATGCATTCTGAGCAAGACACACACTGGTGGAAATCCTATTGTTTAGCATAGTATATTGCACTAGAGTAGGCCCACTGAATCAATAGGGATTTCATGAGTCAACTCCTCCATCACTATACTGAAGTAAGTCAGAACTAAAGTCAGTTCATTTGAATTAATGGAACTGATGGAGAACTTGACTCAACACTGTTGATTTAATGGGCGTATTCTAGATCAATTTACTATGCTACACAACAGTATTTCAGCCGCTGCCTGAAAATTTCTCCACTCAATGTCTGCATAAATCCAATGTCCTTTCCCTTTGAGAAGCAGAAGCACACACATAGCAGGCACCAAAAGACTGGCTGATTGTTTCAAAAGTGGTAAACAACGCATCTGATCCTTCTGTTTCTTGGAAATCCACACAATAGCAGCAGCTATGTAAAATTCAATAATTTGGACAAGATATGCAGTTGACATGATAATTGCTTATTGATATCACTGGAAGCTGTCTCCTGTGGAATGGCAAAGAGAAAATTCTGCAATTCTTTGTGAGTAGAAAAGGAAGAATTTACATCTTTAAGCATTTACATCCACAAGCATTACTTGTTTTTTTAATGCACAATAGAACTTTCCCAGAGGAAGCTTGATTGTTTGCACAGGAACACATGGTATTTTTGTGCGAGGAATTAGAAGTGATCATAGGAAGAAAAAAAAAAGTAGATTGATTTGCTCTAAGGCTCCAGACAGGAAATCTTGCATGAATTAGGATTTTTTCTCATTGAGGACTTATGATTCCTCGAGAAGGCAAAATTTCGTGGAAACTTGAATGTTAGCAACATTTCCTTACAAAGCAAATGGACAATACATTTTTGTGACAAGTTCTTTGTAATGAAGAGTGTGTGGGGTTTTTTGTTTGTTAGTTTTATGTATTTTTAATTATTGCGTGGAGCATCATCTTATCCAGGTGAAACTATTTCCCTGTCTAGACCAGTAAAGATTGTCTTGATTGGCCAGGATCTCACTCAGAAATTTCCCATCACCTGGGCCCTGGTACTTTGAACTGGAGGTGCTAAGAATTAAACCTGAGGATTTTCCAGAACTTGGAAACATTAGTTTAATTTAGGACATAAGCATAGATTGCTGGGGAATTTTGGGAGTTGTAATTCAAGAAATAATTTCTCCACACTTTGGACCTTTCTACCAATGAGATACTATGTCTCCTTGGGGATGCCTGTGTTTCCTGTTCCATTCTCTGCACTGTAGTTTTGTGGAAAACATTCATCTAGATTTTCAGAGAAGTAGCCACATTAGTCTTTCTTAACATAGTGGCAAAAGGAAAGGGAGAAAAGGCAGCTATATATTCGAGCGCCTTCGTTTATTTCAGTGTGAGTTTTCATGGATCAAAAATTCACTTCTTCAGCCCCAGGAATGCAAATACATGTCCCTTGTATTTATTCCACAGTGATGAGATTCATGTCCAGGTGAGGAAATAGATAACAGTCAGTGTGACAACAGTTCATTAACACAGAAATGTGATTATCAAGCTCTTAATTAGCAGATTCGAATTGGGGTGGGAAGCTAGGTAGACTTGGCTGTCACAGGGATGATACAAGCTGTTTATATGATGAAGGTCAAAGCCTGTCAAGGGAGACACCTATTTTATAACCATAAGATATTATAGAAAACTGGCTTGTTAATATATATAGTGTATATGCAGTATATTAGTGTGCTAAGAAGCCTTGATCTCCATTGAGGCCCTTAGAGATGTACTGGAACTTGCTTACGTGGCCAATTTCTGCTGTCTCTCTCCTGAGTCTCCCATTGTACTTCCATTTTCTACAATGGCCACTTTGAGATCCATTAAAAAAATTGAACAGTGTCCCGGGAAGCAGAAACGTGCTCCAAAATATATATTCCACTAACAACATGGTATACATAAAAAGTACATATAAGCTCTTCTGTGAAATTAAGGAAAGTTTGGCAAGTTATCCAAATACATGCTAAACATCATGAAATCTGCCACTGGTTTTAATGAAATTAATATAGTGATCATTACTCAGTTCATATCAGGATAACAATATATTTTGAAAGCAGACACTCTGCTAAATTCAGCATACACCCTAGACTAGTCCTGAACAGCAGCCTTGGTTGTGAAAAAGGTCTTGATAGTTTGTTCACACTTGGACATTCCCATGAGCTGGGAAAAAAATAGACCATTCTGCCTCTGAAGAGTAATATGATATTGGGAGAGTGGGTGTTCTGTTTGAATAATCCATTTTGCATGTGTTCTCAAGTCTGAACACCTTTTGATCTCTCATTCGCTTTCCGTTAGGTGGTGCTGTGATCTGTCTGCCATGACATAAGCAACATTATTGTCACATGCATCTCTCTGGTGTTCCTTCCTGTTGACATCTGAAAGCATTTAGATCTAATTAAACTGTAAGCAAAGTGGGGGGGAGGGAAGGCATCACCAAGACAAAATAAAGCGGATAATTTAGCAGGAGATGTTTCTTTAGATTGTAGAAGGCACACATGGTGCTCTTGTTTTATAAATCAGCAGAAGCACACATAGCCCAATGTTATACACTAGTTGAATGCGCACAATTACATTGGGTGTTGAGTGTAGCATATGCACAGAAAGAGCTTCTCTACACAGCCAATTGCGGTAAATGCTGAGAACAGGGAGATGGTAGATCTGTATGTGTTTTGCATAGAGAGACATGTATCCCCTGAGATGGGTTGCTATTGGGCCACTCATTTTAGGCGTTGCACAGATTTTTCCCCTCCTTCACTCCAATAATGGCAGGGATGGAGGGGAAGGATCGGTCCCTGGAGCTGTAGTTCTCAGTTTCTCATTTGCCTTCTTGTTCTGTCCTGTTCTGCTGGTCTGCAAGACTGTTCCCATCCACACAGAAATTCAAGTGTGCCCTTAAAATATGCTCCCGTTTTGCAAGCACCTTTATTTAACGTCTACAATTTTGTATGCATTTTTATATGGACTAAAACTTGAATTTTTTGAAATGTATCCAGTTTTACTTATGCGTTTTTTAAAAAAATTATCCAAAGTTTGTTGTATATTCCTATTCTTCCTACTGCCTTTTGTAAAGGCTGGTAAATCTATGGATTTCCAAGGTAAGAATCTTCTGTCAGCAGTGTGAAAGGGATATCAGTGTACGGGAATATGGATATCAGTGGGCACAAAATATGCTTTCCATCCTTATCCCTGCCCCAGCTGCTGTGTCTATTGTTGACCCCTGGCCTCACCCTGTCACATTGCTCATCACAATCTCATGAGGAGGAGGCAGAGGCAGGTTCTCGTTTCATCTGTCTGAGGCTTACAAACCGTCTGGGCAGCCCCAATCCCACTGTCATGAATTGATAATTGGGTATAGTAAGAGGATCCAGGATAACTCCATGAGAAGTAGTCGAGATGCATATGTGATTAAATATGTGATTAAGTAGGTTCCGCACATAACTATATTTAGGGTTGCCATGCCAACAGTAGTCCGTTCTCATATTTCAGGGCCAAAATCTGAAAGGAGTGGGTGGGTCCTTGTGATTTCACAGGGCCCAGGCATTGTGATAGGACAAAAGAAGGCACTAATTATGGGCAAGGACATGTGTGTTGATTCAATGAGCTTCAGCACCAGTTGTGAGTGGAGTGATGAATGGTGTTCAGGGTTTAAAGCTAGTTCACACCTCACATTCAAAAATCCAATTTTCCTTTCTTCCCAGTGATGCTCGCTCCAAGATTCATCCCTGGCCTGGACCCAGAGAAACATAGCAATCCTCTAAGGTTTTAGCAGGTGCCCTGAGACTTGGCAATGCTAAATATGTCCATAGGGAAGCCTGTCCTTGCTCTGGAAGGAAAGGTCAGAGGAATATTTGGGAGAGCTAGGCCTCTACCTCCCCGTGGGTCTGAAATAGGGATGCAGAAAAATTTCACCTCAGTTTGAGCTTTTTAAATAAGAATTTCCACAATTTTCCTGGTTTCTCCATATTTAGAATATAAAGAACTTGAGAGTAAAAACACTCAAATGTGGAAGATTTGTTCAAGGCTTTGAGTGTTTTATTCTTTAAAATCTGAATCCTTGTGTATTCAATCAAGTCTCAATGTGAGAATTACAACTTTCCTTTTCTTTTTCGTCTGAGTGATTCATCACTTTATATAAGAAGCGAGTATCACATGGCCTTGTGATGTTGACAAAAGCTGCATCTACTGAATCTGATCACTACAGACAGGTATTTTTTTAATTTGAGTGTATTTTTTAAAAACTTACCCAAATCGGTGAAATCGCACATTCAGGGCACATTGTTTAGAAAACATGAACACTGTTGAATTCTCCCATTTTCTACTGGGGGGGGGCTAACAATGCTAGGAAGGCAGTAGGAAAAAAAGAAAGACCTTATATGAGATGGATTGACTCAATAAATGAACCCATGGCCGTTAGTATACAAGACCAGCTCAGGGCTGTTAATGAGAGGACCTTTTGGAGACTGTTAATTTATAGGTTTGCCATAAGTCAAAAAGGAAAATAACAAAGTCAGGAATAGTGCAAGTAGTAACCAGGTAGTGGTTCCCAAATGTGGGTTCCCAGATGTTGCTGGATTTTAACTTCCAGAAGCCCTAGCCAGTGTGTGAAAAAGTACTGGTGCCCCTGGCCCTGCAGTAGGTGGGTATCATACCTGACCCATCTGGGTTGTCTTCAGAAGATGATGATCTGCCTTAGCTGGAGGGAGCCAGGACAAAAGGGGCATTTGATGGCCCAGCTAACCTTCTAAGAAGCTCTGGAGAGGACAGCGGAGGACAGTCTTGACAGGGAGTTTCAGAGGATGGAGGCAGCTGGATTATAGTCTACTGTTTATTTCTCTCATGGCCTCGCTATTAATGTGTCCCATTTGGTTTCAGTAACACAGATCTACTGGAGGAATAATAGTTAAGAGCTTTAAACAACTGTGCAGATCTGTAATGGCAAATTTGTTTTGACGGAGCTGCTTGGCAAAAGCCTGGGCCATCCCAAACTGATGCCGGCTGACAGTGCTTTGCCGTTCCCGGAGCAAGGAAACATGTGGAAGGAATTGTTCTTTTACATTTCACAGCTTGTCATTTCCTCCAAAGGGTGAACTTTGACCCCTTTAAGAGATTCTGACACCCATAAGGGAAGTATTCCCACTGTTGAAAAGGAAGTGGGGAAGCAGTTTAATGCTGTGAGAGGTTTGGAACAGTGTCTGTCAACAAAAACTCGAAGAAAAAGAACGGATCAGCTCTTGAAATGCTTCCAGCAGGTTAGAGCTTTTATCGTGATGGATGATTTGCCAACACTTTGGAAATAGATTTTCTTTGCATATGTTTTCAAATTAGGAAAACACATTTCCACGCCCTCAGTTATATCCTCTGTCAGTTATTTCACTAGGCAGATGAAGCCATGGACAAGTTTAAATCAAATGTGAAGGATCAAACAGAGGCCTGCAGAAAAGGTACTGAAAGGCCTCATCCATCATTTGGATATTTTCTTTCCTAGGCCCAATATGTTTGCAATTACAAGGTGTGCATGGAATGTACTGACAACTTCAGATTAGGGCTGGTGTTTCTATGACGTTTTTACATCCTTTGCATTTTATTTGGCTATTTATATTCATGGATTATGGTGTTTCTTCCCTGTTTCCTTTTGCACCAACATTGTTAGCAACATCCCTTGTTAATAGAGGTTTCCTTCCTAAATTACTTTTTCCTGTTAATATAATTAAAAACCATTTTGTAGATCAAATGAGCAAAGAAGGGTCTTAGTCTTCCAGAAGCTGGGAAGGAGAAAGGGAGAAACTTTTCATACTAAGATAAAGTACTCCGTCTGTTTGGAAAAGTAGCCAACCCTTTTGTCTGTTGGATTTCCACAACATCTATTATGCAGAAGTATACTGTTGCAGAGTTTTGAATTTCTGGGAAGATTCCTTTTGATATGCAACAGAACTGCAGAGACTCACAGAGAAGAATAGCTCCAAGTTCCCCCAAGTCTGCCCCTTTCTCATTAGCTGGCACTTAAAGTCTAATTAATTCACTCTGATTCATTTGTAGGAGAAAGAATAAAAACATATCTTAACAGTTGCTTGAAATTTTAGATCTGTGTATGCCACTTTCTTTACGCACACATACTTAACCAACTGAACAGATCAACAGCAAGCAAACAACTCTCTATAATAGATGAAAAGTGAGGGAGACTCTCTTTTGAAATCAAATGCTGGAAGGGATGATTGGTGCTGGATAAACAGATAATTACCCCAGCCTTGAAAAGTCCCTCTCAGCTAGACAAATGACAAACAGCATGCAAGGTTGCAAATAAAACTCCTACATATACTGAATGTGGCCACTTAATAGATTGTAGGGAAGGCAGAAAGGCATAGTGAGGGCAAGTGGACATGCATTTTCATAGCATTTCTGTATGCAGTTTGCATGAACAGATTTAAATTTGTAGTACACACCTTGTAATATTAAAAAGAGAGTACCATGTATATCACTAAAATGGGGAAGACTATGATCAGGTGGTGTCTGTGCCTGCTGTTTAGGAACTCACTGTTAGCGCACAAAGTGAAGGCCTCTACTGCTCTCCATTATTATGGACCTTTATGTTTAAAGTAGAGATGGGATTGAATTGGAAAAAATGGCAATTCATTTTGATTCGTGATTCATCAAGCTCAATGAATCACAAATAATAAATTGACTCAATGAATCACAAATAATAAATTGACAATTTCCCCAGCAAATTGATGAATCAATGTTGATTTGTTTATGTCTTTAAAACCCCCAAAAACAGCCCCGCAAGCTCCTAGAGGCACCGAAAGCATAGAGAATCTTCCCCTGACTCTTTTCTACAAGCCCAGCAAGTTTGATGAAGTTTGGGTTTTGGACGTCCAAGTTATGAACCCACAAATAGCCCCCCAAAAAATTTGTCCCAGAGATCTAGAGACACCAAAATCACAGAAAAGCTGTGACAAAAATACTGACTCTCCTCTATAATCCCTCCAAGTCTGGTGAAGATTGGATTTCATACATTCAAGTTATAAACACACAAACTGGGTCTCCCAGGAGAATGCCTTTTAGCAGGTGTCTTGGGGAAACCAAGAGAAATTGTAGAGGAGAGTCAAGGGAAGCTTCCTTGTGATTTTGGAGACTCTAGGTGCCTGGGGAGCCATTTTATAGCCCAGCAAATCAATGGAATAAAAAATCGCTTTAAAATTGTTGATTTGTATTCATCGGGGCATTGATTTAGATGAATATGAATTGATGAATTAGCAATATCTGATGAATTTTGCAATTCATTTTTAAAATTCATGCCCATCTCTAGTTTAAAGCAAACTTGGAGCAGACTCTTCTGTCAACATATAGGCTGCCCTTTGCTATGTAAGGCTGGACATTCTTTTCCCTGGTGGCAACATGGGTATGATATTGTGCAGAAATACAGTGGTGCCCCGCATAGCGACATTAATCCGTTCCAGCATTAACGTCGCTATCCGGATTCGTCGCTATGCGGGGGGAAAACCCATAGGAACGCATTAAATTCCGTTTAATGTATTCCTATTGGGGAAAAGCTCACCGGTAAGCGAAGATTCCCCCATCCGGCCACCATTTTCGCTGCCCGACGAAAACACTGCGGGTGGCCATTTTCTGCACCCGGTGGCCATTTTGGAACCGCTGATCAGCTGTTTTCTAAACACCACAATGCAAAGATCGGTAAGCGTTTCACCTATCTAAACATCGCAATGCGGATTCGTCGTTAAACGGTGCGCTCGTTAAGCGAGGCACCACTGTATTGGGCTGTTTTCTGGGTTTTTTTTTTTTTTTTTTTTTGAATCATGGACACAGTATCCCACATGCATAAAATGGAGGTTTGTAGAAGCATTGAGTAACAACTTATATTCTATATAATGTGCTTCTCAGAGAGAATTGTATCACAACTATTTGTTGGCCTGTTGTCCATAAGTTGATGTATTCATTCAGTATATTGAGGACTGTGTCCTAAAATTCAAATATATATCTTTGGAGAGTTCTTTCTGGTGCGTGCAGTTTTTTTAAAATTACATTAATTAGAGTATGAGATGATGAATTTTTAAGTTGGTTTTTCTTACTGTTTGTAAACTTAGAGCTGCAGTTGAGATGGCACAAGGCCAGGAGGAGCTTAGACCCTACCCTCAACTTAGTCTCAAGCTAGGGCTAACCTTATGACTTTTGTGATGAGGAAAGCTTGCATCTTGCCCCCTTTCTAGCTTTTCTGCCACTGCCCATAGATCTAGCAAGGAGAAGAGTTCTGGCTGAAGATGGCTATGTCCTCAGATCTCTGAAATACACTGACAGAAGGAAATTTCTGCTGGAAAAAGCTTGCTTCCAGTTTTAATCCCATATAACTGATATAACTTTCACTGAGAAATGTAGTGTTAAGTTGCTACAGGTCAAATGCTTATGTTTTTTGGTTTTTAAGCTTTGCTTCTAAATGTGGATTTACTTTGTACAATATTTATTTAGAAAGGCAACAATTCCACAGAGGTGATATATAAACGGAATTTATGTCCCTGATTGCATGCCTCACAACATAATGTGCATGCATTTGGCATATACTTGGCACCTTGGCATATACTTGGCACCTTGGCAATTAGCCACAATTAGCTGTGGCAACTTCCATGATTCCTTCTGTTCAACAGGATTTTGGCCAAAGTGTTTTATAGCCATTTTCATAAGATAATGTAATGTTTTCAAAAATTAACAGATAAGGTTTATTTTTTATTGACAGTAATATGTGTGTTTTACTTTATTTTATTTATTCATTGAGTTTATTTTTCATATAAGGTTATACCTTTCTTTTATTTTCAGACAGGATTGCTGGAGCACCTGGCCATGTAGCCAAGGACTGTGAGTTTCTCCCAGGACAGTGGCCATTTTAGATGACCCAGAGTGTGCATGGCTGATTGAGTTACGCATACAGTATGTCCTGCCCCACTTGCGTGGCCTGAGACAAACCAGATCACTACCAGGAGGAAAGATGTCTGGGTACTTTAACCCTGGGAGGATTGCCATAGGTTGGAATGGTCTTAATGGCATATTATTATAGTTACATCTACTTGCATTCATTCCTTACAATGATAATTCCATAGGAATCATGTAAGAATAACATGAAAGTTACTGAAGTTACTACCTGTCTTAAAATAACTTCCCAGAACTGAAAGGAGAATACATAGATTTAGCGCATTATGGCAATATTTTCTGCTATTTCTCTCCAGTGCCAGCCCACTTAACTCACCTCCATCATATCCTAGGCATTGTGGGCACACTTGACATAAACCTTCCACTTGTGCAGAAATTCGCATCGGTGGAGCTGGACTAGTGCTAGTGTTCATACAGGGATAGAAGCAAATGGTGAAGTTCTGTCACCTGGATAGCTCTTTAGAAAGATGCCTTTATGCTTACTAGCTGACTTACGACTCAAATGCTGTAAAAATGCAGCAGACTTTTCTTATATCCCATTATTTTCTCCCTTTATGTACAGCTTCAGTAGAGCCATGGCTTCTGGCATGCAGCATGTATCTTTCTATCTGCTCTGTATAGGATGTACATATAATTATCTGATAAAACCCTGGAAGGTTCTCCCATCAATAATTCTATATAGGCAGTGTTTCAAAGAGGACAGTCAATGTGCGCACTTAAAGAGTACCTTCTCTTCATTCTATGCACCTTTGCAGATGGTTAGCCTTGGGATTTCCACCAAAAATATGAGTTTGTAATAGGCCTAGGGATGAACAAAGTCCAGTTTCATATCCACATTTCATTAAACATTCTTTATGGTGAGTTTATGGAGACATTTGCAAATCTTTGTAAGTTATTTGGAAAAATGAAATTCCCACTTAACTCCCAAATTCAGTTGTGAGAGCTGCTTTGAAGATGGAGAGAATCATGTTCTACATTGTTACTATTGATCCATTGATCTTAAAAAAAGCTAGAGATTATTGTTCAACACTGCAATCCTTGGCTGAATACAGTGGTGCCTCACCTGATGACATTAATCCATTCCAGCAAAATTGTTGTAGAGCAAAATAGTCATCAAGCGAAAGTAAAAAGCTCATTAGAATGCATTAGAAACCAGTTAATGCGTTCTAATGGGCAAAATACGTCATCGTAAAGCGAAGATCCTCCACAGGGCAGCCATTTTCTGCTCCCTGTAGAGCGAAGAATCCATCCCTAACACAGCGGGGAGCCATTTTGCACAGCGGGCGGCCATTTTTGAAAACCGACAATCAGCTGTTTTGATTGTCGTTAAGTGAAAAATTGGTTCCCAAAGCAGGGAACCAATCATTGTAAAGCGATCGCAATAGCGATCGCAAAAACCTCATTGTACAGCGGATTAGTCATACAACAAGGTAATCGTCAAGCGGGGCACCACTGTACACAGATTTGGAAAACAGATTTTGAAATTCCTCAACGGATAGACAACTACAGTACAACCCCCTTATCCATGGGATCAGTATCCACTGATTCACTTATCCACAGTCTGAAAATATTTTAAAAAAGAAAAGAAAAAAAATCTAGAAAAAACTATTTTCACATGTATTACCAGAACTAGCCACAGGAAGGAGCCAGAAATCATGCAATGAATGCTTGTTAGTGAGCATACATAGCATGGTCCTTGGCACCCTGTAGTGGCCAGTTTTGGTAATGCATGTGAAAATAATTTTTTCCTGTTTTTTCCTTTTTACCATGCTATATGCGTTCGTTGTTATCCATGGTTTTCAGTATCCACAGGGGGCTTGAAACCAATCCCCAGCAGATATGGGGATCCTACTGTATATCTTTTAGATTTTCAAATACATTCAGTTAAAAATGACAACTTATGAACACATTTATGAAGAAATTTGTCAACATTTATTTATTTATTTATTTATTTATTTATTTATTTATTTATTTATTTATTTATTTATTTATTTATTTATTTATTTATTTAACTTATATACCACCCATCTAGAACGGGTCTGCTCTGGATGGTTTACATAAAATATAAAAATAAACTAAGAAGGTATAAATGAACTAAAGATAGATAATATTCAAATTTCTTATTCAAAATCAAACCGCACATAATTCTTTCCCAGTCCTCTCTACTGCAGACATGGCAAGGAAATCTTACTTTTCTATCATTTTTACATCTACTTGGAGACACTCAGAGAAAAGGGTATGTTTGGAATTCTTAGAAAGCGTTTGCATTTTAGCTCACAGATGGAAGAGAAGCTTGCTAAGAAGCTTGCTAGGATCAATTTCCAAGGGACTTTTCAAAGATTCAAGAGTAGATAGGTGCCAAATTGGGTATTTTGGACTACAATTCCCAGAATTCCCTAGGCATCTATCCTGTGTGTGAAGAATTATGAGAATTATCATTTAAAAAAGACAAATCTGAACACTTTTACCCAAAAGTAATGTAGAAATGGATACATCCGGAGCTGTAATTAATATATCATTGTTATTGATACCACTTTCTTTTTTTATGAAGAACTATGACTGCAGCCAAGACCACATTAATGTATATCCGGGGCAAATTCTGGTGTTCAGAAAACACTATTGTACCCAGAGCCACACCATATGATTTCATGGGACTAAGCCAATGGCCATCATGCAGACAAATCCTTTAAGATTAAAACTTAATCTTTGTAGAGGTCTTAAAAACATATGAAATAAGACAAAATGTAATATTGAGGTGACTTACTAAAATAGTTATAGCAGGGTAAACAACTGGATTTTTCTGTCCATTTCTTAAAAAGTAGAAATATTTATGCTTCAAGTATGGATTAGAATTGAAACTTGACATTGGGATCTTCATTTTAATTACAATTTGTAGTGCAGCTGTTCTATTCTTTCCATCATCTCATAGTTGATAGGGCATCTAATTAGTACTTTATAGTATTTTGTGGTCAATTATAAAATGTTATAAAGAAGAGAGAATGCTGTTTAGCAAAGACAAACTGTGCAATTCTCATTCTTTTCTTGAAAAATCTTTTTGCAAACAATTTTATAAGTTACATTTCTTCTGTACCATGAAAAAACCCTATGGTTAATAATATTTTTTTTAAAAAGTAGCCTTGTGCCATTAAATGTATTTCGGATTGCTGCCCCTATTAAAAACTTCTTAAAATAATAGATAGGTTTAATCCCTCAAGTCTGAGAAAAATTACTGCATCGTACGTATTTTCCATATTTCTTATATTTATGTGCACATGGAAAGAACAAAAAGCAAATCTGACAAAAAAAGAAGCAAAATCTCTTGTATTGCAAGTTTTAAATGTACCAACCTAAGGTTTACTTAATTAGAACCTTGAGGCAATAAAGGAAGCCTTTTTTAAATTCTGTGAATCTTAATATGCTAAATAATGCAAAGCTTCAACTCTTCAAGCATGAGACACACATCTGGCCGCTTAACATTTAAATTATAGAGAGAGAAAAATCCCTTCCATTTCTTTGGTATGAAGAAAAGAAAGGGAAATGTATTACAACTAAATTTAATTTCATTTTAGATTTTCATCATGTTAATTGCACATCTTTTTTTTTTTTTGGCTGGGGAAAGCATCTCTTTATTTTATTTACTACACCTCTTCTTTTTCTCTTCCTGATTTTTTAAATTGATCTTTAATTTAAGCAGCTCCTCACTGTTTATGGCCACTGAAGAATTACATTGTGTTCTACCAGGATATCTATCTGGAGTTGAAAGTAATGAGCTCAGTGATACAGAAAATAAAGGAAAGAACACAAGCTCAAAAAAAGCAAGACAAGACCAAAAACACACACAAACAAATTAAAGCAGGAAAATTATTAAACAACATCATTCAATTTGTTTTCACCTTTAGATTTTCACTTAGGCAACCCAATTCTATTCCGTTTTTCCTTGATAGCATCCAGTGTGGAGCACTGCACAAATTCTGTAGCACTGTGGAGGTAGGAATACGCATGGGTTCTATTTTCATATTTAAGTGCGGGGAAAGCCTCAGAAAATGCTGGTAGAATGGTCAAAGTGAGGCAGGACACCGCTTTGCTGGCTTTCACTCCCATCATTTGCTGCCACCAGTATCAAAGAGCAAGATAGGTTCAGCTTCTGAGCCAGGAGAAAAATAAAATGGAAAAACCCCTCAGGCAGAAATGCTCTTTCCCAAAACCTGACCTGTTGAATTGTCTTTCTGTGTAGGAACCTATTGTGCCTTAAGCCTCTCATCTTCACGGGCCCTCCCCTAAGTACCTCTAGTGCTTCAGGGACAGCAGGAGGCAAGAAGAAAATAGGCCTATGCTATTTTAATGCCTCAGTTAGTCTCACAGTGTCTCAAAAATTATTTTCCTCATATGAGCCTTTAGTAAGGTAAAGGTAAAGCTTCCCCTTGACATTTTTAGTCAGTCGTGTTCGACCCTAGGAGGTGGTGCTCATCCCCATTTCCAAGCCGTAGAGCCAGCGTTTGTCCGAAGACAATCTTCCGTTGTCACATGGTCAGCGTGACTTAGATTCGGAATGCTGTTTACCTTCCCAACGAGGTGGTACCTATTTATCTACTTGCATTTACATGCTTTCAAACTGCTAGGTTGGCGAGGAGCTGGGACAAAGCGACGGGAGCTCACTCCGTCGCGTGGATTCAATCTTACGACTACTGATCTTCTGACCCTGCAGCACACAAAGGCTTCTGCGGTTTAGCCTGCAGTGCCACCATGTCCCTTATAGGAGCCTTTAGTACCTAGTAACTAAACAAATGGTTCACCTATGGAGAGCACTCCCAGAGAGGTCCACCTGGTACAAGGAACGATGTTGCTTTTGGGTGGACTGGTGAATGGTGCTCCCACTGCAAGTCAGTGTATGCTGGTCAAAGGCAAGACAAGTTATTTCAGTGCAAATCAAAACATATTCTGGTAAAAACATATTGTTAATACAATGAATGAATGGATGAATGAATGAATGAATGAATAATTCAATGAATCAATGAATGAATGACATTCTGTTGCTGTTCGTTACCCCAAAAGGCTGCCTCACCATACTTATTGGTAGGATAGTTCCTGACTGGCATCTGCTTTGATGTCATTTTTCCACCTGTTGATTAATTTCTTTTAATGTTTTTCTCTACAATACTGTTAGTTTTTTTAAAGCAATGCTGTTCCTTTTATTTGCTGTTGTTTAGAGGTTATTTTCACTATTGCTGTGTGATACTAAATCATCAAGAATGAAGAATATGACAAATACTCTGTACTAGAAAAGGCTGTGTCTCAACACATCAGGGCACTCCATGAAAAATATTGTCACCCAGATTTTTCATTCCTGCACAAGAGAGAAAGGACTAGCACCTAAACACATTAGCCAAAAAAAAGGGGGGGGGCATGTTTTGCACATAAAATGTGTTTGATAAGAATAAGATTATATTTTACATTAAAATATTGAGTTTCGTACCACATGCAATGGTGTTGCGAAAAATAATCATGCTTCTGCACAAAATATCAAGAACCTGGGGGAAAACAACCACACACACACACACACACATACAGAGAGAGAGAGAGAGAGAGAGAGAGAGATGGAGGAGCTAAAAAATTCTCATAGTCTCATCCTGCAGGAATGAACTTTTGAATTTTTCCTTTCCCCTACTAGAATGAAGTAAGTGAAGATTTACATCCCCATTCTCTCCATCTTTATCCTGAAAACCACGTTATATCCTTTTTCGATTTGTGGTGTGTGAAAACAGCTGTGATCCTTACGTGATCACCTTTTAGATTACCACAAATTGATGTGAGAGCAAGGGAAGAAACAAAAGGGTGTTATTGCTAGAAAAATGCAACTTACAAACCAGAGCAACTCTTCCAAACCAAGGAAATCTGCCGCCTCTGCTTTTGCACACTCTGAGTGCTACACACTCCAAAATAAAACAAGTAAACAACATGGAAGCAAGTAAATACACAATTCTGAAAAATGTGACCTTTTTCCTTAAATTCATTCTTGTCATCGGATATTCACAACAAAAGGGCACAGTTTGTATTTGTTTGATTGTGAGCCTCAAATTTGTGAGATATACACAGCAAAACAGGCAATATTCTTCAGGCTGAGGGTATAAAATCAAAATTATTCAAAGCTTGCTATAGTGACTATGTAAGTAAGTGTTTACTGAGTCATTCTTTTAATGACACTTTTTAATTTCTTTGCTTAGGAAAAGAACCATATACAGAGAACTCTGTTTTTTTTTCAGATACGTGCTGTGATATGGTCCCAGTGAAGGAAGTTCATGGAAGATACTGCAAAGTAAGGAAAGAAACAGAGAGTTTTAGAAAAATCTACTGACCATGTCTGGCATTACACAGAAGGGTCCAAAAAGCACTCTTTAAAATGGAGGCTTTTATGCATCTGGCAAGGTGGGAGGAAAACAGCTGACATTTTGTGAACTCAGCCTTGCCAATAAAACATTTTATGGCTAAGCGAGCACACTCTCCTGTACTACCAAAGACTTTGGCTAAATAAACCTCTTTACAACTTACCTGCCAATCTTTGAAGTAGTAATTGAATAGTTATTTTCCTTGCTGATTTTGCTGAACTTTTATGGTTTATTGGTTCTTCTCACTTTTATACCTGTTCCCTTGGGAATACTGTTTGGGGTCTGAAAGTCATGACAGGACAGAAAATCAGTTTTACGCTTTTCTGGAAAAAAGACTAAACAATGAAGAATCCTGTCCGTGTTGATTTCTCAGTCCAAAGACAAGCATGTTCATTTTCAAAACACTGCTTTCTATTCACCAAAGGAATTATTGTACCTCTTGTTGTTATGTGTCGTCAAGTTGCCTCTAACTTATGGTGACTCTATAAATAAGTGCTCTCCAAAATGTCTTGTCCTCAACAGCCCCCACTCAGCTCTTGTAAACTCAAGCCTGTGGCTTCCTTTAGGGAGCTAATCCTTCTTGTATTTGGTCTGCAGTTTTTTCCTGCTGCCTTCAACCTTTCCTAACATTATTGTCTTTTCCAGAGAAACGTAACTTCCCATTATGTGCCCAAAATATGATCGCCTCAGTTTCATCATTTTTACCTCCAGAGATATTTCAGGCTCAATTTAATCTAGGAGACACTTCATCTTTCTCTCAGTCCAGGATATCTGCTAAGATTTCCTTCATCACCATATTTCAAATTAACCTCTCCCCCCACTGTTAGTTTACTTTACTGTCCAGCTTTCACACCCATACAAAGTGATCAGGAATACAATAATGTTGATGGTCTTGATATTGGTTTCCAGTGACACGTCTTTGCACTTGACCATCTTTTCTAATTCTCTCATTGATGCCCTTCTGAATCTCAGTCTTCTTCTGATTTCTTGGCTGCCGTCCCCATTTGGGTTGATGACTGAACCAAGACTTTAAAAAAAAAAAATTCATTTCTAATTGTGAGTGAAAATAACATAAGATGTTACACTGAGCAGGGGGTTGGACCTGATGGCCTTATACTTTTCCTTCAAATTCCATTAGTCTATGAATCTATAATTTCAGGTTGTGCCCTGTGGTACATATTTTGTTTTTAGATGGTCCCTTTAAGGGATCAGTGGAGGACACATAAGCAGGTCTTCTAAGTATAAGGGTGGCCTTGGCCAATTTGTAATTCCCCCCCCCCACTCCTTGTAACATGCAAGACTTTGTGGGGCATCAGCCATTCATAGTAACTTCGTGGTTATAGTTATGAGCCCTATGCTAGACAGGAAACTATCCAAAACCCCTTTATCTTTATTAATCCTTTTATAGAAAACATGTTTGACTCTTTGCAGTATTGATGAAACACCTATTCCCTGGAGATTAGGCTGATCCCCCACCCACCCCAGGCTGTTTTTCTTCTGTCTACTAGTAAAGTCCTTTCTAAAGACTAGATTTTTGATATGTGCTGTATATTTTCAAACCTTTAACTAAAGTATCTTTAACTGCAGTAACTCTATTGCATTCTAACACCAACAACTTGTTTAATTGTTTATTTAATGATAATTATTTGCCTTTTTTAAAAAAATGTATTGAGCACTGCCTTAGATCCCAGTTCTGGGAGAAAGATGGGATACAGATCAAACAAACAAATAAACTTAGCTCTTACAATTCATGCCACTTCCCATGCTGATCAAGGCCCATTATATCATTTATATTTTCATGTTAATTTTATTGGGCAGTACCCTATTGCTAATGTCAAGTACAGAGCAGATCCATTGAATGAATTACTAGACAATAAGTCAACACAAGTGAATCCCATTGAGTCAATGAGTCTGCTCTAGCTGGGACTAAACAATCGGTTACCTTCCACTATACTGTTGCTCTTTGAGATAACATAATAACTGCCCAGAGTAGACACGTTCTAGATGGGTGGTATATAAATCTAATAAACAAACAAACAAACAAACAACTTCCTCAAGTGATATAGTATTGCAGTAATAGTAGTTGGTGGTGGTTTTAATTCTGTTTTTAAAAATGCTTTTGGATTGTTCATATTGGTATTCATTGGACATGTCAAATGCTTAGAGATAACATTAAAACATGGCTTAGCCCTATACATCTCCATTCGGAAGTAGGTTCAACGAGTTCAGTGGGGCTCATTCCCACATACTGGATTGCAAACTAGTCACACAAAGTGCAGTGAGATGCAGTGGAATTTAATTATATTTGGTTTTTCTCTGAGTCATGCCTATTGGTCTTTGTCTACCAACCCCTCCCTGCAAAGAACTGATGTATAACAGGCCAGCATTTGGAGAAGCAGCTGCATATAGAGCTATTTAGGCTTCAGCCTGATCACTGCTGTTTTTGTTCTTCTGATGTTTTGTTGGCCTGAAAAGCATAGCAATGACATCTCATTAGATGCTGTTCAGAGCATTGTGCTATGTGTAATTAAGTTATTAATGTCTTGTTATTAAAGGGCACAAAGTGCTTATGCTCCTGTGATTTTGGTGAGAAAGTAAATTGTTTCTGGAGCCACACCCTCAAGCTTTTGATTTAAGATCTGGTTTGAGTCATATGCATGATCAAACATAACCCAGTAGAGTCCGTTTATAATCCACTTTAATACTTATTGTGTTTTGTATCTTGCAAAGCACCGCAATTCTAGTTCTTGCACAACAAATAAAGTTTCCATATGATAAGGTCAAAACAGTTAGGGCCTTGGTTTGGGGTATTTTGACCATCAAAATGTTGATGAATTGGGCATGCTTACAAAGACCAGCATGGAAGTGTCTGAGTCAATGCTAACACAGTTTCTTTGGTAGCTGTCAGTTAAAGCATGGATGCTGCATTGCAGAGTTAACTGGATTACTTTCAATATATGCCATCATTCTCAAAAGAAACACTCAAACCAGGAATTGTAAAATCTCCAGCGCATAGTTTTGTCTACTCCATGTTCTATTTTTATGATCGTTACTTCAGCTGAATCAGAATTATCCAAACCGTGTGCTCGGCCAGAGAAGTCCTGGGATTAAGCCAGAAGCTGATGAAGCAGTTTTATATAGTACATCCTATATGGAGGAACTGGAGAAATACAGAATCTCTGTATGGTGAGCAATATTTCAGAGTTTGTGCTCTGTTTACTCATGGAGAACTATGTAAAATGTGTTGGGGAGGGTGAAAATAGAGGCAACAGTATCTAAGAGAGTATGACAGTTGAAACAAGTGGTGATTTAGTACCAGAGCTGTTCATCATTTCTAGAATCAGAAAATACATTTCATTTCCTCTGTTGCTGGAAGTGATGCTGTTTGAATAAGCCATCAAAATGAGTTCCTGGCCATTTGTGGTTATTAAAGACCACCCCCACCCCCCCGGGCACTTCACTGAGAACAGTTGCCTGCTACCAGACCAGTTTTAGCCCCAGTATTCTTGCCAAATCCTAATTTTATATTCTGCCTGCCTCAGTTTTGCCTCAGGTTTTCGGTGAGAGAGAATGTGCTGCCTCTTCCTCTCTCTCTCTCCTTCTGCCTCAGCCCAAAGTGCTTGCTCCACCTCTAAAGAAGTAGTAGTTCATTCAGAGCTGACAATTTTTTTTTTCAAAACAAACAACCAAACAACCAAACAAACGAAAAGCTACTTCCTTGATTTTAAAAAGAGAACAGGAATATTAAGAAATACGTGATGGCACATGTTCCACAATGCGATATCTATATCTATCCAGATAGACAGATAGGCAAATATATCTACACGTGCAAATTTCAAAGCAAATTAACAGAAGTATCAAACATTCTACTCCCTCCCCCCCACCTGATTTAATATACATGAAGAACATAGTTGGTTAGCCAGTTATGATTTCTAACAATTCCCATTGGTCCCGAGGATCACTTATTGCTATTTACTCTGTATTGCCAGCCTGCACTCCCCACCCCAGCTTTTACCTATTTTCTCACTAACCCACAGACTCTTTGATTCCTTGCCAATCCTGGATTTGCTCACCACTCCAATGTTTGAATACAAAATCAGGTGACACTAATTGGTGGCCCTGTTTTGAACCCTATCTTAGCTAAGTAACAAGCTGGCTAGGTTATCTGATTCCACCCTTGTTGCAGGAGGGCAGCAAATAGCTGTACCTTTTCATGGAAGCAATCACATGTTAATTGCAAGGCACATGTTTTGTCTGTGGATCATTCTAGATGTAGTCCTCAGCATCTACAATTAACAAAAGATTAGATACCAAGCGATAGAAGAAAATCATTTGCCCAGCAATCCCGGAGAGCTGTTCCCACTCAGATTGGATAAAGTCTCAATACTTCACTCTGAGACATTTGGAGAAAGACTGAAAACATTTCTTCATTTGTATCCTCGAAAGCTTTCATGGCTGGGATCCGATGGTTGTTGTAGGTTTTCTGGACTGTTTGACCGTGTTCTGGAGGTTTTTCTTCCTAACATTTTGCCAGTCTCTGTGGCCAGCATCTTCAGAGGACAGGAGTTAGAACTTTGTCTGTGTTCTGAACACAGACAGAGTTCTAACTCCTGTCCTCTGAAGATACTGGCCACAGAAACTGGTGAAAGGTTAGAAAGAAAAACCTCCAGAACATGGCCAAACAGCCCCCAAAATCTACAACTACCATTTTTTTATTTGTAGGGGCTTGAAATTAACACACTTGTGTATGCTGCTTTGCACACATACTTTGCCTCCAACTGAACAGAAGAACAGCAAACAACACTGCTTCCAAATGAGAAAAGAGAGGGGGAAAACACTCAGCAGAGAGATGAAGCTCTCTTTGAATTCATAGGCTGGAAGGAATAATTGGTTAGTGCTGTATAAATAATCAATCCCAGCTCAGGAAAAGTCCCTCCATAACACAAACCACAAACAGCATGCAAGGTTGCAAATAAAACACCAACATAATGCTGGCTTAAACAAACAAATGGTTTGACCTAGTGGGAGGCAATTTCTTACATCCCAAATAATCCATCGCTCCAATGGCCCATTTCTAACATGCCTGCATTGCATATAGCTGTGCTGTTGCTCCACTACAGTACATTTAAAGCTGTGCATAAGTAATATCAGCATATGGGTACTCTCTACACCATTCTTCTCCTTTTGGGGTCACCCAAAGACCAGAAGGAAAGTGTCTGAGTCATTGCATTGGATACGCCAAAGGTGGTCTACACTACAACTTTTATCATCCTTGGATAATGGTCATACTGACTATAGCTGTTGGGGATTGTGGGGTAAAACATCTGGAGATACCCATGCCGGGGAAGGCTGCTAAGCTTTCTGTTATTTATCTTCTTCATTTCTTTGCCCCCTGACTTCCTTTTAAGTTGTCTCTGGAGGGCTGTTCCTTCATCGGATCCTAGACGTATCTCTATTAGGCTTCATTCCTTTTAAATATATATATTATGTTAGATGATTAGGGACCCGAAGAAGAGAATTAATGGGGCTTTAGGTCTAGGGGTTTTTTAGGTTTCCATAAACATCAGAGATTCAGATGCTCTGAGATGCAATCTGAGCAATTTCCTTGATCTTTTACTGGAGCTGGTAAATTGTTTATTGGGGTAGACATTTTACAAAATCCTGCTTTAAAAAAATCCCATAAAGTCTGTTTATCATAAAATACTGTGCTACCAGCCATCTTCAAAGTTATGTATGAACTGCATTAATTATCAGCTAACAGTTGCCTTGAAAATAATTTGGGCTTTTTCAGTATCCTGGCGCCCCTTTATCTTTGCCTTGTTAAAAAAAAAATAAAGGAACACAGGAGCCAAACAGTACATGCGAGTGTGTTTTAAGATAGGGTTGTCCTGTGTGCGGGTGTGTGTAGAAATATATGGTAGAATTTGCAAGAAGCACTACTCTTATTGCAGTCAGAATGGGCCTTGACAATCACATTATTTATAATTCGCTGGCATAAGGTACAGAGGTCCAAGTGGAAAAGACCCTCATACTTAATAAAAAGAGTGACCGTAGAAAAAAAAATATTTCCATGATGGGAAATGTGAATGTAGATTGTCACCTGGAGCCTTGTGTGTTTGTTGCATTGTGTTGTGCACATATAGCCGGGTTGGAGGGGGAGGAGAGAGAGAGATTGAGATTGAGAGAGAGAGAGAGAGAGAGAGAGAGAGAGAGAACTCGGTAGCTTGTGTGACCAACGTCATGGGGCATTTTCTCCTTTTTTGTTAGAAAAAGTAGGAATTTTTCACGGGGGGAGCAAATTATTATGAAATTCATACATAAATTTAGGATTCTGGAAGGGGAGCATCCTCTCTTTGTCCCTCAGAAGCGCACTTATGAGGAAAAGCATGATAATCACATGAATGTGATCACATGATAATCTCAGAATAATCACATTAAACCACACACTTAATATTAATGATTTTTTGGCGTTTACACAGTCAGTGGCTGAAATCCTGTTGCACTATTGCTCAAAAGGTATATCTTTTTTAGGCAAATTGCCATAAATAAAAATAAACCTCTACAGATATTATCTATTGCATACTCATTCACATAACTTGGCATGCAGTGAATAACCCTTATGGAGATTTCCTAATTTATGACTATTCACCCTCCAACAAAGTTACAATTTTTGCAGAGCGGTTCAACAGGACTTGAGCCTGTAGATCTCCCACAGATGATATAATAGTTCCTATGGTACTTGGCAGAGTATAAAACCAATAATATTAATAAACAATAATGGTGTGGAATTAAGTCAATGTTAAGTCAATAATAACTGTGCCCTGTTAAGTCGATATGGTAACCACTTCCAGAGTTTTCTAAGTAGAGAGTACTCAGAAGTGGTTTAAAATTCTCTTCTTCTGGAGACTCCTGGGACTGTGCAGCTTGCCCAAGGCCACACTGGCTGGTTCTATTCACAGCATGCACAGCGGGGAATTGAACTCCCAACCTCTGGCTCCACAGCCAGATGCAGTACCTAAACCATTTAGCTACCCATTCAGCTCATTTTTAATCTTAGCCTGCTACATGCAAAATAAAACAGCAAAAAACAAGAATGATTCCATTCTGCTTGCTTTCCTTGGTGGGCAAATAAATTTTAGAGCTTGAGGTAAGGTAAAGCAAGAGTTAATTGTAAGCACTGCAGCGTAGCAACATTGTTTTTAATAAAAACAATAAACTTCTCTTTTTTATAACACACAAGTGATTTGACATTGAAATAAATGCAGATGCTTCTTTGCACAGTGTATTCCCTGTTGTGCTTTCTTAAACACCTTCACATATGGTTTGCCTCATTCCTGTGAAACTGCTTGTTGTTTATGTCATACAAACAGAACAGATTGATTTTACACCGAGTAAGTAAGGAGCGAATGAATTATCCATTGGAAGCAAATCATTGACTGGGTATTCAGAATATTTGAAATTAATTTTGAGTGCTTGGAAAAAATTCTTATGATTCACCCTGAGCTCTGCCTTACATTTTATTTAAAGTGTCTGGGTTTAAAAAAGAAAGTTTCAGTGGCCAGAATTCTATCAGTTACACTTGCTTGCATAACTCAGAGCATGCCCAACACTTCTGGTGCTGCTTCATTTGAATCAAATTGTGGCATCCACATGTGTTTTGACTTAGAGCAATTCATCCTGCCTCTATTTAGAGCTGTCCTGCTCCTATTTGGCACAGAGCTAGGGGTACAGGGTTTTTGTGTGTGTGCGTGCGTGTGTGTGTGATTTAGAGTACTCCTATTTAGCTCATTCTGTAGCCCATGTGGATGGTTAGTTCATACCCAAATAGAGCTGTGGTCAGTGTTATATGGGGTGACAACCGTGTGACATATATGGTGAATTGTGGCATTGAAAGGGATGACAGAGAACCCTCCTCTATTTTCATCTACTCTATGGTTTTAATTTTTAAAATATTTTTTCTATTGATGCAGCACTATTCTAGATAATTAAGATACACAGATGCATTGCTGTTTCACTATGTCACTGCTGAATGATGGCTGTGAGAAAAGATGGGCTAGGGAGCAGAAAAGGGAATGCCATTAATTTAAAAAAGGGGAAAAATTTGAGAATCCAGAGATCTGTCTGGACTCTTCTCATGAAAGTACAAACACTGATTGCTCATTTGGGTGAGAAAATGGATCACATAAAAAAAAAGAAAAAAAAAGAAACTATACTGCGCTTACTTCCCCCATCTGTTTGTGCTCTTAGTTGGCATAAATCTCAGAAGTGAATTGCTGCAAGTTATAGAATTTCTTACTGTGTGCTGAAAATGCCTGTTCTGGCTTCTTAACTTGCAGCAATATACCACTAAAATTTGCACGAATTGCCTGTAATGTCAATGTAAAAATGTAATAGGATTCTAACCTGTGTTTCAATTTCATGTCTCTTCAGAATAGCCAATTGTTACAATTTCTACAGTTGCCCAAATCATGTATGAAAACCACAACAATGAAGTAAGGCACCAGATTTTCTTTTGGTCTTAAAGAAACAATCCACAATTCTTTCCTTTGTAACAACTTTACTCCCTTGCTCTCCATTTCTATATGTACACTACTTTATGGATGGTCCTATACAGAGGAGGAAGGTAAAATTGTCCATGCAGTAAACAGAGTGCAATGGTTTTGCCACCCATACCTCTATATATCTTTTTATTTCAGTTTATTTTGCTTAGGTTACCCTCACCTTCCTATTTAAGACTCATTTTGGTGAAAGAAACTTCTAAAGAGACTTCACACACACACAAATATCCCCTGACCAGCACAGGACCAGCAACAACCATTTGCCTGGAAACGAGGATTTTACTGTATCCAAATAATACCTTATGACCTTGATTTACTTTATGAGCCCAAGGTACATCATATATGAACCTGTTTTGTGCACCTGTCTTTAAATGCTTTACCACAATAAGCCCCCACCTCAAAGCATTCAATTGAAAGGCACCCTGTGAGGAGAGAGAACTTAATCAGGCCCAGTGTGCATATCTTGCTGATGCAGTTGTGGAGATGAGGACTGAGGTGACCAAAATTAATCGAACCAGCTGTCTGTAATCCAACATGACACAACAGATAAGGTTCAGATATCTTGGAATGGCTAGGGAGAGATGCTGCAGTGTAGATTCAAGATATACGTAATTTATATGATGAAAGGGCGCAGAGCCGGACAGTCGGGAATCAGGAATTTTAGATGATTTATAAATCACAATTCACCAGTAAAGAAGATAAACTACATGTTTTAGTTGTGTTTCAGTTTGTGTAGAAAACAAGCGTATGGATGGAGCTTGAAGAATTAGGACTGTTGTGAATTTGTGGGGGCTTGTTAATGTCTGCTTGTCTTAACAAAGAGATGAACAACATAATGGGAAGAAAGGTGTATACCAATTCAGAATCAAAAAGGTGCATGAAGTGTTGATACTCCCAGTTCAGGTGTTAACATGGTAGCCCTTTATCGTGAAGAAGGTGACCATTCATCCATTTGTCTTGTGGTCTCGTGAATTTAAGGAGACCGAATTGATCCTCTTGCACACGTTCCTATGGTGTTGAAATGAATGATTCCTTGATCTCAGACCAGAGAAAAAATAGTTTCTTTTGTTCAATGCCTCATAGGGTTCACACTGTTTTTCTCAATATGAAGGGGCAGCATTCAGTTTGCAATGGTGGTGGGCTTGTTCTCTCTGATTTCTGCAAGAATAATAAGCAAGAATGTTGCGCCAGTTTGATGTCCTTGCCTTCAGAAGTCTGTCCTTACCGAGCATGAGGCATTAGATTTTTTTTCCATTGTGGGCATTTTTTCCACTTAGTGTTTGTTAGGCTAGTGACGTTGTAGCAGTAGCATTTAATTCCTTTAGCATGAATCAGGGTTTTTTGTGTTTTTGTGTTTTTTTTGAGAAAAAGGATGTTTCCTGATTCTACCATTTAAGACAAGCTTTGACTTTAGAAGAAGAAACAACTAAAAAAATGAGGGGGGTTGCTAAAAAGGAGGTTGAAAGATTTGGCCTGAAGTAAATAATGATGACAGGAGACAAATTCTGTACCACATTGAAAAAATGAAAACAAGTGACTGTAAAGTCGAAATTGATTATCTTCTTACAAAAAATACAGCTGGTTTTGTAAACATGTAACCTATGCTTGTAGGAAAATAACTGGAGCTTGGCTAATGGCACACCAAATTTTAGAAAAGGGGGGGGGGTTGGGAAATACCAGAGAGGATCCAGCCAGTTTCAGGCAGATTGGCTTAAGGTGTTGTCAAGTAAACAGATCTTCATGTAAAAGAATTAACATGGCTTCTGCATAGAGAAATGCTGCCTTCTCTTTTAAAGCATCAAAAGTTATACACATAGTTGTTCAGCAGACACTGACTTTGATTTTTCTTAGAGCCTTTTGAACAAACCGAGCATCATTGGATTTAGAGTTGGTTAATCCTTAGTCATGAGGATTGGTCTTTTTAGGTCCCTGGAATCACATATCCTTGTTGAAATTACACAAAGCTATACCTGCAGGGCAGGTTTTCTATATATTGTTACCCAAAGAGCTGTAAACAACGCCTTTTTCTTGGTCCTGCCACGTTCACAGGTATGTTTGGTGAGGGCGTGGGAAAGGGCCTTCCTTGTTGCTGCACCCAGACTCTGGAGCTCCTTCCCACAGGATGCTAGGCTGGCCCCATCTTTACTGTCCTTCCACAAGGGGGCAAAGACCTTTCTCTTCAGGCAAGCTTTCCCTGAGTGGCTGAGTGGGGTTTTTAAAAGGAATCATTGTATCTTACTGCTTTGAATGTGTTTTGGTGTCACTTATGTTTTCTTAGTATTGCATTATTCAATCCTTTAATGATGCAAGCTGCCTTGGGTCCTTTTTAAAGAGAAAGGCAACAAGCAAACAAGCAAACAAGCAAACAAGCAAACAAGCAAGCAAATAAATAAATAAATAAATAAATAAATAAATAAATAAATAAATAAATAAATAAATAAATAACAGAAAAAAAGAGATGAAGGAGACCTGAAAGTACTTTATTCTAGCTTAGGTAGATTCATATTAACACAATTGTTCCTACAGGTTCCATATCATCCAGATGTTTTATATAAATGTTCCATCTGGATGGATTCTTGTGTGCCATAGGAAGAGAGAACTTGAAAGACTTGAGAACTATAGAATGCCTCAGTAGAGAGCACATATTTTATCATGGCATCTTCATCTGGAAGGCAGTCAGAAGGCAAACTGGGAATGAGAACCTGGGAGACTAATGGTCTAACATATCATCAAACAATTTCATATGTTCAAACATGGTGGGTGCTCACTTGGAGGGTTAGGACATCCTTTGGAGCTAATTTTTGACCTGCTCTGAGGGTTGAAGAAGAGGGGGGGGGAAAGAAGTCAGTCTGCAGTGGAACTGCAGGCCTTGCACAGCATTCCATTTACACCAGTAGAACTGATTCTAGAATAAAGGACAAGTTAAATCCACATACCGGTAGTTCTAGCAACCAAGCTACAATGGAAAGAACGAAAATCCACAATCATTACTGAGAGCCCATTTTTATGAAGCTAAAATATGCTATTGTACTTTTCTATTACCAATCATCTCATGGGATATAGAATCACCTATCAGAGCCTTTTCTGATGTCATGGAAGGACAAAGAGAGAGACACTTTTTAAATAGTTATAAATCAATATAAGTGTACACTTACAGAGTTTATAATTATACATTGCATGTACAGTTTAAAACTATACTGGTTTATAGACATGACAAAAACTCATATGTGGGAATGGTGTTTGGCCCTAAGCCTTGCAACTGGCAGGCAAGAAGGGGTCTTGGAAGGGAGTTTAATGGGCATTGGGCATGCTTTGGGATATTTATGATGTTTTAAAGACTACAACTGCTTTATTTCAAGAAATAACTGCTTCAAGGAGAAGGGACAGTTATGAGGATTTCAAGATCCAGGCTCCCCCGCAAAACCTCAGTCCCTGGTTTGTGATATCAGCAACCAGGAAACCTACTATATCGTATTCATGCAATTATTGTTATATATAGCTTAGAGTAGTTTCAGCAAAAGACTTCTGATTCTGTAAATCCACTCACTTTTCTGAAACCAGAAGAGACCAAATTGCCAATTCAGATTTCATTTCAAGGTTCTTGTAGGCTCCCCAAATACGGGGCATGTATATTTGTCTGTGCGTCAAAAGGGCCTTACAATGGAAGGGGAAATTTTAAAAAAGAAATCAAGAGGCAACAGTTGAAGGAGAGCAGATAGGCAAATGGATGCTATGAATACAATGCTTTAAAAACTCACATGTCTAGTTATGAATAAAAGTACAATTTATCTGCCTCTTGATTTAATAGGAAGCTCTGTAAACTGGGATTCTGCAGCAGTTGTTTGAGAATGTTGTGAAGGTATGAATTACATTCTTTGGCTGAACTTTCAAGAGATGAGGGAGCACAATGGTGTGATTTAGGCTGGGGGGGGGGAGAGAAGGCTTCTAGTGGTTATTCCTAGATCTCTCTCACTTTTGGGTTTTAGTTTTCCACTGAGGTATAATGATTGAAAACACTCTATACAGTTTGCTTTTGTAGGTTTAGTGTGACCATGTAAGATAAAATCCTCCAGTTCAATCATTCTTTCTTGTAGCATTTCTGGTATTTTTAAAAACTTGTTTTTTCAAGCTGTGACCTCTTTCACCTTTAAGCTTTCAGTCAATGGGTAAAAAAAGAAGGTCTCCATATCAGATATGGATTGTGGAGTTAGCGAGGTTTTAATTAGCCACTGATGTATATCTTCTGCATTGTTTGCCTACAAATCCCAAAATAACAGCTCTTTGAAATGCTCTTTACACTAAAGCAGAAATAGCACCTTGAGCAACCATGCATACAATATGAGAAGAAGATCACTCCCTGATTTTATTTGTTTTGGCATCACACACATAATGTTCTGCTGTGTTTTTGTGTTTGCTTGTTTTTCATCTGGGCAAAGTTAGTAAAAGCTTACTAACATTATTTTTATACAGGAAATTATTCTTACATGTAAGTCAAAAAAGCCAACATCGACTCTGGAGTATTGAACTAGAACTGAGAAGATCTGGTTTAAAAAAGAAGAAAAGAAGAAAAGGAAAGGAAAACAAAATAAAATAGAATAAAACAAACATGTAGATGATACTTAATACCATGGATTTTTAGAGGAGCCTTTATCCAACAGCAAATGCAGATGTGATAATGTGGATTTTCGACAGATCACAGAATACTTCATACTTGGGGTGGTAGTGAGTTGATTATAAGAACATACAGTATCCGTCTGAAAAGTGTTGCAGGGAGGTACAATCTTTGAAAATGCTCAGTGCTTCAACTCACCAACCCACCCCTTTGTCCAGTTCAGGCTCTATTGTGTTTGTTAGTGGTTTAACAACAAATGGGGGGGAGGGAGGAGAGAAAGAAAAATGTGGGACAAATGTACAGTGTAGCACTGTTATTATAAGTCAGGCTGTGGGCAAAAGTATGCAGACGAGAGGATAAGCAGTTGAAAATCAGAAGTGGGAGAACATGATAGACACTGAGCATAAGAAACATCAAAAAGAGGGAACTTAGAGAGTTGAGGTGAAACATCAGGGTACAATTGGCTATTTGTACAGATAGGAGTACATCCATGAATTCCTGCATTTCATTGCAAATAGTGGGAAGAACTCTTAACTAGTACAGATAACACCTGGTACAGAAAGGCATGAAACAATACACTATAACAATCCCATCTGGAAAAGTCCGTTTGCTGTGTGGTCCTTAAGTAAAAGAAAAGGAAAACAATCTTGTTTTCAGATTCATACCTTCATGAAGCTCATTGGATACCCTTGAACCAATCAGAGTGAGGGATTTGGTTTGAACACTTCTGGCAAACTAAGAGACCCAGCTCAGTCCTGATGTTTGCTATATCCTTGTGCTACTCCTGCCACTGATCTGGTTTTATATTCACAAGTTGTTATGAGGATTCCAATGAGTGGGCAGTATACCATTGGTGTTTCTGTGCAGTATTTGCTTACACATTTCCTATGATATAGTCCTTCCCCTGCAATTTGTGCACAGCACTTCAGCTGCACTTCCTATGTGAGGATGCTTTAAAAAACAACAACCTAGGACTCACGTTTTCCCAAATCTTTGAGAACACTCAAATATTCAAAGTCTTGGCATGAGGTGTATGATAATAATTCTCAAATGAGGCCTGGCATTTACTCCATCCATCCCCACCTATATGTGGAAACATGTTGCTTTCAACATAGAATGCATATTAATTCTTGTTATTAACCTTTGCTTCAGTGCATTCATGACAAGATTGTATGGGCATGTAGCTGTGTTTTAACAATTTTTTTTAAATTTCAATTGTTGCTTGAAGCACTGTGCTGGAAATTAGACACATTTAGTACTTCAATTATTGTTGATTTATTCATCATTCCTGTAGATACAGTACAGTGAATGTAGTTATTCAACTACAGTTATCTAATTTTGAATGCCAAGCACCAAATCTTGGTGTATGACTTAACAACAGTAAGACTTATTGACTTGAAATTTGTCAAACCATCCTGAGTGCCTCCTAGCATTTTGTTTACTGCTTTATATTAAATGGAAGGAGACAGGAATTTCTCTTCTAGTGTGACACTGGATTATTTGGAATACTAAATTACATTGAATCCTGATGTAAAAATCTTTGTTGTAATCTTTGTTGAGTCTTCTTTTGCCCAAGGTAAGCAGAATCTTGTGAAACTTTGCTTCAGAGCAACATGATTTTTCTGCTCTTTGATATAATCTCCATTGGTTAAATGTATTTTAATTTAACACTAGCCTAAACTTACAATTAAATTTACAGGAGTTTAAACTGAATAATGTGACATATAACTTGTCCAGATAGATTATTCACATTTTAGAAAACATCACCTGATTCCGGTTCCACAACCTTCACCCTCTCTAACATCATAATAGGGCTGTTGGTGGTTGTTGTCTTGGATAAACCAAATCCTATGATATAAATCCCTTCCCATAATACTGTCTACTGTCTTCATCTCTTATCACAGAATCATTAAATTATAAAATTACACAGTTTCTAACCAAGGTTCAATCAGGAAGCCATAACCAAATTGTCCGTCCCTGCACTTCATAGTGCTTGGTTTCACAACTGTTTACCACCTTGGTCGTCCTCCTCTGGATGTGACGCAGATCATCCTATGGCTAGACTGAAGAAGACTGACCCAAAATGTTACAGCACTACACAAAAGGATGAGTAGCATACATTTATATCCCTACGCCAAGCTGCATAAAAGAACATCCACCATTGGAGGCACGTTTATTGCTCTTGTCATCATAGATGTCATCCAATGCCCATTTTGAATCAGAGCCCTTTGTTTTCACTGGCATACCAAAGCAACATACACTTCCCCAGTCCAAATTTGGCTTCTTTGTATATGTCATATGTTTTTGTATATGTCATTAGTTTTATGGTGATTTTTTTAAAAAAAATACTGTTTGCCTCTTCCTTTTCTATAGCAGCTGACACATATTTCTCAATTGCCTGGGAAAATAACAGCTACCACCCCCTAAACTGTTACAGGACACTATTAATAGGTTTGTCTCCGAATGAATTATATATGGGTGCTATAGCACATGTTTCGTCTTTCATCCTTATCTGTTTGATCATTACTTCCAATCTGTTGTGTGAAAAATGTGACTGGCATGTTGCATGGAATAAATAGATGCTGCAGGTTGAGATCATTTATGCATGGCTTGAATTTTGATGAAATTTTATACTGCCTCCTGGGCTAAATATTTAACCTAAGCACTTGTCCCAATGATTTGGATGAATCAAGCTTTATTATCTCCTGTGCTATTTGCTATAGAGCTTTCTGTGAGTGTTAGGAAGCAAAAAGGCTAAATTTGTGTGCTTTACTTCTGTGAGATGAAATCAAACATACATATATATAAAAGGAGAATTGCTTGAATTTCTTCCTGTTAAAGCTCAGCAGGCCCTTCTGGTTTTTCATGCATGCTGACATCAGCTTGGTTTGGATCCATCTTCTCTTTGTTTTTCTGTGATGGCTTGACGTTCAGCAGAAGGTACTGTTTACCAAATCTCCCTTCTGCTCCAGCCCATTGTGCCAGCTTCCACACAGTTTTGCAAGATACCTAGCAGTTTTCTCTTGCAGCACAAGAGCCTGCAGGTTGCAGGAGGAACAGAAATGTCTCCCTGAGCAGGAATGTCTCGTGAGCATGTTCTGCTCTGCTCCAACATAGAGAGCACTGCAGTAGCCCAGTCTAGACATAACTAAGACATGCATCACCACACCTAGTTCTAGCCTTACCAGAAACAGATACAGTTCATGCAAAAGCCTAAACTGAACTAAGATGTTTGCCCTGTTCAGGAATGGTAGCCTGAAACTATGCAAGGCTTTAAGCATGGTGCGGATATAAGGATGCAAGTAATTCACGTGCCCAATATCCCTATCCACCTAGAGGTGGCTGACATCTTCACACATTCAACATAAAGATCTGAAGAGGCTTCTATTACATGAATCAAAACACACATACAAGTGCTCAACTGATTGCTATAAGCACATGTCAGGTGAACATACAAGTGCCTCTCATCGTCATTGTCATCGTAGTAATGTGCTGAAAAAGAGTCCCTCAGCAAAATCATTTGAAACCAATCCTTGAGGAAGGGTTGTACCACCAATGCTCATTCTTTTCAGATTTAACCGCAGTAGTGCTGCTGTGCATTTCTAAGAAATCCATTTCATCCAAGAATCCCTGTAATTATCTATCTATCTATCTATCTATCTATCTATCTATCTATCTATCTATCTATCTATCTATCTATCTATCTATCTATCTATCTATCTATCTATCTATCTATCTACCTACCTACCTACCTACCTACCTACCTACCTACCTACCTACCTACCTACCTACCTACCTACCTACCTACCTACCTATCCCTCCCTCCCTCCCTCCCTCCCAAGTTATCTTAGGACATTTAAATGTACCATTTGGTTTTCACTCAACCACTCCTGTCCTGACTACTTTAATCAACTAGGAAGGGCAAGGATCAAGTGCACAGGTAGTTGGTCTCATACTATTAATCACCTTCTCCATATCTTCAGACTATGTGAAACACTATATATTATTATAATAAAATAAGCAGGTGCCAAAAGTACTTTTTAAAGGATACAATAGGTACCCAGTGTAGTGCAGTGGATAATGGACTATGACCCAGGAGACCTGGGTTAGATTTCCTGACTCTGTCATAGCAATTCATGGGGCCGGGAATACCTCACTTAGGTTCAAAACCCTATCAAGATAAGTATAAGTCAGTTCTGATTTGACGATGCATAACAATAAGCACGACAATAACCCAGTCAGAGCAGATGTCAGCAGACTGCTATGCTAGATTTATGACTGAATTATGAATCTCTGATGCAATCTCTTATTTCTGTAGTATTTGGCTAAGGACTAGTAGTAAAAGTCTCCTTTCTCTATAAGATAAAGTTTTCTCACTTAATGATTTTGTACCTATTATTCTTTTATAGTCTTGCATTTAGTTTGCAATTTCTGATAATCTTCTGCATACATCCCTTGTGCTGGGAATGTTGAGACAATCTACTGACGTTTTCACATAAGCCATCATTTCCTATAAACCTGTCCATGTGAACTTAGTTCATGGCTTTCAGGTTTCTCTGAATGAGGAGTGCTGGAAAACCATGGTTTTAACAGGATTTCAGCCCCCATTGCAATGATTTGCATTTCCCCATTCTCTAAGCTAAAGAAGCCAAGGATGAGCTTGGATTGGAGCCACAGCTTCTCATGCTTTCTCAGAGCAATACTCTGCTGATTATCCTCTCCATTCTCAGCTGTTCTCTATATTTATGTGAGCACACAATTGGTTTTGCATGCAAATTGGGATTTACATAAGAAGTAAGTCCCTTTTACATGTGTTGATGCATAAAATATGAAATGCAAGTGTGCTTCTAGTTTGATGATGTTTTTTTTCCCACCCAGCTTCTGCTTCTAGAGATGCTTTCTTAAATGTTTGGAATACATGTGTATAGCCACAGCCTTGCTATTTAATTAATTGGCAGTGTATCTGCTTCTACTGCTTCTTCTTTTTTAATAGGAAGTCTTTATGCCGGAAGCAATGTTTGAGATACTGGGAACATAAGCAATTAGCAAATTATGGTATGTTTAAATGAAAATAGTTTCCTGGCCAAGCACAATGAAGAAGGCTTGCAGCCATGTTGTTTCTTCATTAAACAAAATGACAAGCTAACAATAAGTATCTCCTATTGTATAGACAGAATTAATGACATGGTAATCATATGATAAATCATTGCAGTTGGCGTGTTCAGGGGAACAAAATGTTGCATCCCCATCAAACAGTTACACAGCGGGTGTGACAAATCATTGTGTCATCATTGGTTATAATTTGGGTGACTCAGACATCATTTTGGGGCTTGGGGAAGAAATATCTTTACATTGCAATATTTATTTAATTTGCATGCTCTTTATGGAGCAATCAGTGCTTCTCACATTTTATCTTCACATTTTATCTCTCTGTCTTCCATATAGAAAAAAAATAGCCAGGTGATCCATTCATCAGAACAAAATATTGGGTTAGGTAATACCTTTTAGAAGATCATTAAAAAGTTATGAATAAGATGAGCTTTTCAGTTCAGTTAGTCAGGCCACTTCTGGTTCAAGCAGAAAGTCCCAAAATTAGGCCAGATGTGAAAACCACAGATCATGTAGTTGGACTACTGACAAGGAAAATGAAATGGAAAGAATAGCTCAGTTCTAATAACATCTGGCTGCAGAGCCAGAGGTTGAGAATTCAGTTCCCCACTGTGCTTCCTATTATTATTGGAGCTGGACTCAATGATCCAAAGGGTCTCTTCTAGTTAAGCTGGTGGACCTATATAATAAGAATCTGGTCATTATGCTGCCCTTCCTTTAGAAGCTATCTATCTATCTATCTATCTATCTATCTATCTATCTATCTATCTATCTATCTATCTATCTATCTATCTATCTATCTATCTATCTATCTATCTATCTGTCTGTCTGTCTGTCTGTCTGTCTGTCTGTCTGTCTGTCTGTCTGTCCGTCCGTCCGTCCGTCCGTCCGTCCGTCCGTCCGTCCGTCCGTCCGTCCGTCCGTCCGTCCGTCCGTCCGTCCGTCCGTCCGTCCGTCCGTCCGTCCGTCCGTCCGTCCGTCCGTCCGTCCGTCCGTCCGTCCGTCCGTCCGTCCGTCCGTCCGTCCGTCTATGTGACTTTTAAACATTTAAAATGTTTTTTTAAGTTTGTTTTTAATCATTGGTTTTAATATTGATAAATGTAATTTCATTGGTTATTTTTAAACTGCTGATTATTTTATAGTGTTAATTATGAGCCGCCTTGGGTCTGCTATGGGGAGAAAGGTCAAATATAATAACAAGTAAAAAACCCCAACAATATTAGGAACAGCATACATACTACACTGATATTTAACAGATATTTAGGTTTTTGGTTAAAACTTGTATCTGTTATATAATGCCAGTCAATGTTTTTATAAGTTTGATGGACTGTGTCTGGTATTTTTGAATAAGTATTTTTGAAAAGGAAGGAAGGAATGAAGGAAGGAAGGAAGGCAGGCAGGCAGGCAGGCTATATGGCATACATTATATGGATCCTCCAACAGATGGAAATATCTGGGAGGACTTCATGGGGGCTATAGGAGCCATAAGGATGACAGTACTGGTCTTCAGTATCCACTAGCCAAAGTGATCACCCCCTTTTGGCATCAGGTAAAGTTAGCCCTATATTAAGCTTCCCCCAGGAGCCCCATTTTGTTTGTGTGTGAGAGAGAAAGAGAGAGAGAGATCCACTTTGCATTTGCCTGATAGTGGCAGGTGACAGTATTTTAAGTGGTGACTGATATATAGCACAGCGAGGTGGAGTACTCGGCTATGGTACCTGGGCCTGGGAGTTTGAATCCTCATTGTACCTACTAGGAAAAGGGCCAAAGCAGATCAACTGAGGTTGTGTGGCATTCCATCTGCATGACCTTTGGCAAACTAAACAGTCCCAAAATGACACCAGAAGGAGAAACTGGTAAATCCCTTCTGCATAGAATAAAAATCTTAGAATTGCAGAGCTGGAAGGAAGGGACTCTATAGATCATCAAGTCCAATCCCTGTCAAGGAGTCACAGTAGGGAATCAAACTCCAAACCTCTGGCTCCACAGTCAGATACTTAAACCAGCGAGCCATCCAGTATCCTACACCTGGAAAAGCCAGAAGGATCACCATAACTCAAAATTCAATTGGCAGCACATAATTATTACTCTTTTGGCAAGTGCCATGTGTCTACATCTGAAGCATCACTGGAATTTTTCCCAAAGTCCTTGAAGGTTGGAGTCTCAAGGGTTATTGCAGGAAATTTATATGGCAGCCACACCCTGGTCTAAATTGTAACTCTAGTAATATGATGAATTTTGAGTGAAGTGCTTATATTTTGGTCCTTCCTTATAAGTTCAGTGCTAATTGGTGCCTATGAGAGGAGACAATGTTAGTCATTAGTAGTTTTTAGTACTGTGTTCCACTGGACTTTGTGTGTGAACTTTTATTTCCACTAAAATGTGTCTATATGTAATTTTATTGTTTCTGACACTTAAATGTGTAGAATTTATTCTTATGAGCTGGAAGCGGTCGTTCAGCGCTGACATTTTAAGTATGACAATAATCCAAGTAATTGTCACTCATTCACTTAACTGGAGACATCTTTACTTCCTGAGAGAACTAATTAGAGTACAGTGTTACTATCTTTTAATTGCAAAAAGTGTTAGCTTTTGTTTTTAGTTTTGCATTATGCCACTGTTCTTCACAGCTCACGAGCCTTAAAGAATCTTTTCATAAATGACACTCTGCTGCCACCTTCTTTGTCCATAAAACTCTTTGACATTTGCTGAAATCCTGATATTCAGATCATTCTCCCAATTAGCTAAGCTTTCTCTGTTGGCCACCTAATCTTAGAGATGCTTGAGGGGTTTGATCTTTGCAAATCACACTATAAAATGACCTGCTCTGCACTACTCAGATTAAAATGTGGCTCAAAACTATCTCCTGGATTTTGAATGTTTCTAAATATTGCTACAGTTCTCAGTAGCGTGTTAAACTAGGAAATTTTGAGGAACAAACATTACAGTCTGTATATATTTAAATGCATATTTTGCATAGGTGTTTTAAACTGCAGATTAATGCAGAATGGAATTGTGGATAAAACCATGGGCATGTTATATAGACGAGAAATACACAGAGGGACTCATTAGCAATTTAGCCCTACAGGAATCTCACTTAATGGCTGCTGTGTCAGTCTGCAGTCCTGTGTGTGCATATCCTCTACTGAACACAATGGGACATTTCTGAATAAAGGCTGTAAATAAAGTGCTCTCCAACATCTGAATCCACCACACAGCCAGCTTTAGCTCTGTGTGTGTGTGTGTGTGTGTGTGTGTGTGTGTGTGTGTGTGTGTTCTCCTATGACCCCCTACTCCTACCCCCAATTTTTTCTTAGAAAATTAGGTTACCAAAAAGGGCCCTCTAGTGGGTAAAATATATATATTTTAAAAAATTGGAAAGGTGCCGAGAGCCTCTCAAAACATGGCGTAATTGCCTTCCGTGACTCCTTGAAGGCATGAAGATGTGCATGGGGATCCTGGGAGAGCCAGGGGGCCGGGAAGCCACATTTGGGTCTCTAAGGATTTTTGCCCACCCCAGCTATAAATGCTTGCTGCTCTGTATATTTTGAGTGCTCCCTAAGCCAGGTTTCTAGTCAACACCTTTCCATGACCTGAGATTTGACGGCCTGAAACCTGAGACCAGGGATCGAGTCCTTGTGTTGTCACGGCAGCACAGGAGCTACTCCTCGTTCTTTTTTGTCCTTCCTGCAGGGTAGTGGGGCTGCTTTTGCCACTGCCTCTGCCTCCCATGGGGAGAGAAGGTGTGAAATGCTCCTGTCTCCCCTGGGAGTGCAGGGGGTGTGGCTGTTTCTGTTTGCTCAAGTGCGCATGTCTGCATGCACACACAGAAGAGGGATGAAAGTTGGGAGACACATTCTGCATGCTGAGCTCGATTGCGCTGAGTGAGAGAGACAACGCAGATTTCTTGCATTGCGTCCTGTACAACTATTATATACACATGCAAACAGCTTTGTGGTGAGCCCATGAGCCCTGGTCCTAATTTGGGAATGGAGAGGAGATGAGTGCCCAGGCACTCAACCACTGCAGATGAAATGATCACATTTTGCCATTCTCCTCCATAGCATGCCCTGAGATCAGTCTCCCTATCTGGAGATGCAGGGAAGCCTAGCAATTCCCCAAACCTTCAGCCAGAGCCCTGAGACCTAGGAACTCTTGATGAAACCCAGACATGACCAAGAGGCCCCGTAGAAGCCAGGCCCACTCTTAAGAGCAGCAGTTTTTACTCAAGGTGTGGTAAAAGGTCGGTCTGTGCACGGTTTCATTTGTAAGGAAACAATGGGAAGATGAGTTTTCAGGTGGTAAGAAACAGAGATACTCCTATATCTCTGGGCTGCAGTACTTAGCATCTGTGTATGACATACGTTCATTGGGAACAGTGCTATGGAGGAGAATGGTGTGAACTTTCTTGAGCTTGGATATCAGAGGAGGAAAGGCCGTAGGCATGGGGAGGACAGCAAAAGAACAGGGCACTGCAGTGGAAGCTGAAGTATTGGGAATTTGTTAACTAAAATAAAATAAAATTAAAAAGTATACTTTCCCCCCTTTTTTTTCTATTGTGTGATCCTGGTATTCTGTTATTCTGTCACATCCTCAAAAGCCCTATTCAACTCTTGCAAATTCAAGCCTGTGGCTTCCTTTAGGGAGCCAACACATCTTGTATTTGGTCTTCCTCTTTTCCTGTTGCCTTTCCTAGCATGGTGGTCTTTTCTAGAGAATCCTGACTTCTCATGATGTGTCCAAGGTAGGACAGCTCCACTTCAACATTTTTGCTTCCAGAGATAGTTCAGGCTTGATTTGATCTAGAACCTATTCAGTTGCTATGAAAGCCCAATTTCTTAACTAAATTATCTCTGGGTCTTACAAAGGGAATCCACAACCTAGATAACTATGGATGTGAAGGGATATGAAGCCAGTGTGGACAACAGAGGTTCACTCCAACAGAGGTTCATTTAAAAAAAAAAAATAGCTGCCCAGCATTGGTTGCTAATGATTGCTGGAGACAGGGTGAAGGAGAGCTTTCTTTTCAGTAGCATCTTTTCATTGATTTTGAAGGCATCTTATAAAAATGCAAGTATATATCTGAGCCGTTGGATGAGAATATCATAACTTGAGTCCTCCAGTCTAAAGGAACTGCTTTCCTCCATTAGGCCATGTGGGTATTTACTTCCCTGAACCTTGGGTAGGTGTAGTGCTTTAAGAGCTGGGCTGTCTGAGTGATTATTTTTACAGCCTTCTAACTCGCTCTACACTTCCTGCCTCCGATTAAGAGGTCAGCAATTTGGATACAATATGAAAAGCACATGGAAAGATTCCAACAATCATAAATGGGTTTGCTTCGGTTTCTGTGAAACAAGTCCTTAAAAAACATTGTGTTGAAAGGGCATGAGATAACTTGATGAAAGGCAACTGACACATCAAGGCAGAGAAGATACAGTGAATCCACTATTAACAGTAATGGATTAAGTTTTCTTTTTATTGTAAATGTATATCTTTACTTGAGTTAACGGAATAAAATTTCAAATGTCTTGCTTTCCTCATGCCAAAAGTTGCCAGTGAGTTTATTCTTTGGCTGAAGATATGGATGATGCAGTCTGCAGTATATTGGTTCAGTGATATGTTCAGGATTGTAGCCTGATTTAATGGAACATCCCTGATCAAAATTAACATGAATCATTTTTAGAGAGGAAAATCATAGTGCAATACATTGCCACTTGTGCCACATTCTGACCTGGTTTCCCTGCAATAATTATCATCTGGCCAATAAAATTCTACTGTTTTCAGGCCCTTCCACTGTCCTCTGTGCTGGGAAATCTGGTGCCACACGTGACCTCCACACAATGCCAAGCACCATTCCTGCCATGTGCAACAATACGTTTGGTGCCACAGCCATTATGCAAATAAAACTGTATAAATAACTGTGAGAATGTTCCCCCTCCCTTCATTGCATTTCTTCACTTACTCAGAATGTGCTGAGTCTATCAAAAACTTTGCAAGAAGGCATATACAGCCATAGGCACAGAATGTGTGTGGTGGATTCCTTACATGAGAACAAAATGCATTGAAAGCAAATTTTTAAAAAAATGGCAGCTTTGCTCTTATTTATGTTTGGATGAATGAATGAATGAATGCTGGTCTTTTCTTTGGAAACAGGCTTTGTGGGAATATATACTGAAGGGCAAGGTCAAAAAGGGAATTTGTAAAAAGCTCTGTATACTGAGACTCATTGTTCAATTGGTTTATAATTTTTCTCTTTTAATCATCATTATCATTTTAGAAGTCCGGAGCTGGAAAGGATCCTATGGATTATCCAATCCAGATGCTTGTCAAGGAGACACAGTGGGGAATCAAACTTCCAACCACTGGCTTTGCAACTAAGTACCTAGCTTTTGCTGCCGCTGTTGTTTTCAAGATATCATAGCCTATTTGGGAGTCCTTTAGAGCCATTTCATATAATGGCCAGATTCTTATTACACACTCTATATCCACCAGCATAACTCAACTGGTGTAAATAGATGTCAGCCTTAAGAAGTCAGTGTAACATTTGCTGCTGTGCACTGACACACGTGATTCAGTGCACAACAGCAGTAGTCTATGCTGTCTTTTTAACTTGCAGCAATGCACCCCCAAGATTTACACCAGTCACATTATGGCAGTGTAAAAACATAATGGGAGTCAGAGCAATAAGAATTAGTCCTAATAAAAATCGTTATTCTTAGTTTTTGTGTAGTTCTTTGGACAGGGATAGGCAAGGTTGTGTCATCTTGGTTCTGCATCAATTTGTGGTAGTTTTGTAAGTGTCTGGGTCAAAATTTATGTGTATTTTGGTGAAAATTTTGGGCAAAAAAAATCCGCATGCATTTTCAATACAATCTCCTCTAACAATAATTAGTCTGGATGTGGGCTGTGAACAACATTTCTAAACATACTTTTTTAAAAGTGTGTGCTTAATGAACTGTGTCATTTAGTCCTGGCCTAGAATCATTAATGTCATCTCACAGAGTGGTCTGATTTGCATAAATAATGAAAATACCAGAAAATCTGAGGACAACCTTACTCTTTTTGGTAAGCTTGAGAGATAATAAATCTGATATTCCTTACCTTTTTTCAGTAGTGAAGTATCATGCCCACGACCTAGAAGATGATGATGTGTCCCCTTTTAAAGTTTAATTCCCAGTGAAATGCACATGCTTGTAAATCCCACTGTGAGGCTAATGATTGCATCTTTCTTGACTGATGACAAAGATGGCAACAATGGATTAACCTTGCTCGGATACTCCACTCCTTCTGTTTCC